>NW_010420458.1:0-7818 GCF_000710305.1 Buceros rhinoceros silvestris | reverse complement strand
CTTTCCCTAATCTCCAAATTTCTTGTTTTCAGGCCTCTTCACTCCCTCTCTGAGGTCCTTCCTTCAAATATGCTTCTTTCAGAAATCCTTCTGATAGCTTGTTCTCATTATCTTAATGAACAATTATGGAGTGAATCTGTCAGTGTAATTCCTGTGCTGCCTCTTTCTCCTTGTCTTTGAACAGCATGAGTTATAAACCTCTGCTCTGTGATGAGCTGGGATGATGTCCTGTGGCATGTCCCAGGTTTCCACAGGATAGGGAAATATTCAAAGGTGCAGGAAAACTGTGCTTCTGGCTTTGCGACTATTTCATTTTTTAGAGGAGATTATTCAGGCTGGGTGGGGAAGAGGGGTAAAATAAGAAATGAAAAAAAAGAGATAACTGAGAGCTATTTTTTCTCCTGTTGGGGGAAAAGCAAACAGGGGCATTGAAACTGAAAACATATCCACATTTCCAGTTGGTATAGGGAGTTTACTGGCCACCTCAGTCCATCCCTGGCAAGGAAAGGATTGGCTGCCTGTAAGCTCCATCTCCAGCAGAGTTCTGCTTAACTGAGGCACCAAAACTACCTGTGATTCTGGCGTGCACTGTACGAAAGTTTAAAATAAGGTAATGCAGGCTCTGCTGATACCCACTGAGGTTCTGGCTGGGCTTCTTTCCAGAGAGTCTGAAAAGGATGCCACCTTGCACAAAAGGCATAAAACAAATATTTGTATGCAGAGTCTTGGATAGTTCTATGATGATATTTGAATTTAAGCATTCATTAAAACTGAAATTGCTTCGAGTCAGTGGGTGAGCTGGGAGGGAAAGACAGATAATGCTACTGTGAATGGTGCCATATAGTGGTGCTTTCCTCCCAGCAGATTGTGCAGATCCCGGTAATGTTTTGTCTTTATGTGTTTCGCACCTTCTGTCTTACCTCTTTAACTTTCCGAAGGAGCAGGGAGATAATTGAACACTGTGCCGACTTTCTAAGTTGTAAATAGCCACGAGAGCCACAGTTTCAGGATAGTAAAGTCGATTTCTTGCCACTCTTAGAGTTATTGACATGGGATCTCGGGAGACTGAAGCAGACAGCACCATGGGTTCTATGTTTTTCTGCCCTGGCTCCCTCCTTCTGTTTTGAAGGTTAAGATCCTGGGGGTGGGTGGTGTCAGGAAGACTACATTTACCACCTCAAGGCAATCTGGCTCCATTCAAATCCCATGGCAGCAGGAGCCTGCTCACGTTTCCATAAGGATTCACTGTTCCATCATTTGTTATCTTTCCCCAGTTTAATAGGCGCTCAGTACCTGCCACTGTCAGCTACAAGATACTACATTTAGTATGGTGATCTCTATGTTTGTGTCAGCAGGCCACACTAGAAATAACACTAAAATAACACACTAAATAAAGCGGTACTTTCATTAACAAAAATAGAGAATGTTATTTTTACTTACAATATTACTCAAGTTAGAACATCTGCATTTTATGTCTTTTATACTAAATTGAACTTATTCTATACCATTCCCACCCCATTTTTCAGTCTATTTCTTTTTCCCCCCATAGATATGACCTGTGGAAAATGCTGTAGACAATAAGATGGGAGTAGATGGTAAGAGGGAAGTTTGGGTATCTGAAATTGAAACAGTAGAGATAATTTTGTGCCTGAAAAGGTGCAAAAGTAGCTTTCTGGAAGAGTGTGACCACCACAGCATTCAGATATTCCTGCTAAATGCTGAGGAGTAGAATAACGCTTAGAAGAAACAAGAGCATATCTAAAACATATCTTTTGTAGATTCTCAAACATACCAAGAATTAGAGGAAGGTGGAGTTCGCAACTTGGAGCTCCTACTTTCTTTCCTTTTCTTTCTTTTTTTCTAGAATATGAGTAGAATGCTGTGTATTAGTTGACATTTCATTTATATTTCTGATATTTTTTACAGGCAGGAGTGGGAAAGCGATTAATTAAAAATCATGACTGTCTGGATGACTGGAATCTGTGGCAAACTGCATAAAAAAAAAAATCATACAATATGTAGTCCTCACTGAGAGAGGTAAAAAAAACCCCTATGAAAGTTGTTTAAAGTGCCAATATTTTGGGAAAATAGTGTGTTTGGAATGACCTGTTAAAAATATTTTTCAGAAATTGGCGATGTGAAAAATGGCTCATTTGTCACATTACATTAAAAAAAAAAAATTTCAGTGTTCAGTTTTTTCACTTTCAAAAGGGAAATTTCATTTCAAAGCTGAAAGCCATTCCAAACTCAAGGCTGAAACAGTCCATGAAAAATGTCATTGTTTCTAAACATTTTTAAACAAAAATTTTGCAAAGTTCATGGCTTCACAGAGTGTTTTGCAGTGTTCAGCCCTTCATTTTCCAGCAAGCAGGTTAATGATGAGAAGCTTTCACGGGGAGGTATAACAGAGCAGCTTCCTACCCGGAATCCCTACCCTGTGATGACAGCAGGTACTTTTGTGATAGTTTTCAGCAAAAGTTCCTCATATTCTTTGCACACTTCTTAATTTTAGAGGCTTTGCTTCTACTGTGCATTCCTGTGTAAGTTGCACAGTAACTCCAGATCACACGATTTTGCACTTGGAGAAGACAGAGACACACTTCTGGATTTCTGGAGTTCGTGGAGTTATATTTATCTTTCGTTCTCTCAATAAGGAGAGTGAGCACTTCTTGCTTCCCGGAACACATTCCTCTGCTGTTGAATTAGCAAGAAATTGTCTGGGTTTCTGTGGGCTTTTTCAACACTGCTGATATTTCTAGCTCACAAAGGGAAAGAATGGACGGAAATCTCACATGTATTTCCCAAGGTAAATACACTGTGTCTCCTCCTGCTGATCCTCCTAAAACCCTCACAATGGAGTGACCTCCTGTGACCATGGCAGCATGTAAAGTAAACCACCTTTTTTGCCCTTGGCTCTGCTCCCCAGGTAAAGAGAGGCAGGGAGATATGCAAGTTACCACCTCTGCACCTGGCACCCTCCTCCTTTCAAAAGGGCACACTTGCATCCCTCCAGCCCTCTGGCAGCCTCCTCTTGATCTTCAGGCATTGGCTGCTCTTTCCTCTTCAGCTGGGTAGGTCCCTCAAGGTAAGTCTTGAGGGACTGCCTGACAGTCTTTGACTGCCTGAGGAACCTGAATATACATAAGTCTATGGGACCTGATGAGATGCATCCCAGAGTCTTGAGGGAATTGACTGATGTAGTCGTTAAGCCACTCCCCAGGACATCTGAAAAGTCCTGTCAGTCAGGTGTAGTCCATGGTGACTGGAGAAAGGGAAAAATTGTGCCCATCTTTTTTAAAGGGTAGAAAGGAGGACCCTGGGAACTACTGACCTGTCAACTGCTCCACTGTGCCTGGGAAGATCATGGGACAGTTCCTCCTAGAAGCTATGCTAAGGCCTGTGGGGGACAGGGAGGTGATTCGAGACAGCCACCATGGCTTCACCAAGGGCAAGTCCTACCTGACAAACCTAATGGCCTTCTATGATGGAGTGACTACATCACTGGAGAGGGCAAAGAGCTATCTGGACTTCTGCAAAGCCCCTGACATAGTGCCCCACAACATCTTTCTCTCTAAATTGCACAGGTGTGGATTTGATGGGTGGACTGTGCAGGTTGGATGGTCATATCCAGAGCGTAGTGGTCAATGGCTTGATGTCCAGATGAAGATCAGTGACAAGTGGTGTTCCTCAGGGGGTCCACACTGGGATCAGGGCTGTTCAATATCTTCACCAATGATATAGGCAGCAGGTTTGAGGACACCCTCAGAAAGTTTGCAGGTGACACCAAGCTGAGCTGTGCAGCTGATATGCCTAAAGGATGGGACAAGCTGGAGAAGCTGGGCTTCTGTGAACCTCATGTGGTTCAACAAGGCCAAGTGAAAGGCTCTGCACCTGCACCGGGGCAGTTCTTGGTATCAATACAGGCTGGGGGATGATGTGATTGAAAGCAGTCCTGTGGAGAAGGACTTGGGACCACTGGTGGATGAAAGGCTGGACTGGACCTTACAATGTGCATTCGCAGCCCAGAAAGCCAACCATATCCTGGACTGCATCAAAAGAAGCATGGCCAGTGCACTGAGGGAGGTGATTCTGCTCTGCTCTGCTCTGGTGAGACCTCACCTGGAGTACTGTGTCCAGGTCTGGAGACCTCAGCACAAGAAAGATATGAACCTCTGTCACAAGAGTAGGAGCGGACAATGCAACGCACTTTTATTGTGCAGAACAAAAGACCTTCATTTTTAGTAACAACCTGTTTTTTTACATTTTCTAGTACAGTGTTTATTCTACGTGCCCTCTTCTGATTGGCTTCAAGATCATTCTTCTGCCCAGAGATGAGTCGACCCTCCAACCATCCACTGACCCCACCTTTCTGCTTTGCCCACACAACACACCTCCTGCTCACGAGACTATACTTGTTTACTGGTGGCTAACTTGTACTTTTCCATTTCTTTTAAGGGTACACTTGTCTAGTTAGGCTTCCCTCAGACCTGCCAAGTCCGCCCACAAACCTCTTAGAGAGGGTCCAGAGGAGGGCCACAAAAATGACCGGAGGGATGGAGCACCTCTGCTCTGAGGACAGGCTGAGAGAGTTGGGGTTGTTCAGCCTGCAGAGAAGGCTCCAGGAAGACCTTATTGGAGCCTTCCAGTACTTAAAGGACGCCTATAAGAAAGATGGGGACAGGCTTTTTAACAAGACCTATTGCGACAGGACAAGGGGTGATGGTTTAAAACTAAAAGAGGGGAGATTTAGACTAGATCTAAGGAAGAATTTTTTTACAGTGAGAGTGGTGAAATACTGGCACAGGTTTCCCAGAGAGATGGTAGATGCCCCATCCCTGGAAATGTTCAAGGTCGGGTTGGATGGGGCTCTGAGCAACCTGATCTAGTTAAAGATGTCCCTGCTCACTGCAGGGGTGGGGTGGACTAGATGACCTTAGAATGCTTTGGGTTGGATGGGACCTTCAGTGATTCTATTCTATGTCACTGTTGGGAGCTTGAGGACAGCAATTTCTAGTGTCTCTGACCCTGTGCTCCTTCTGGCTGCCCCACATCTCCTAACATGGACACCCTTTAATCTCCTATCTGGTGCCTCTAGACGTAGGCAGAGGACAGCCACCCGAGGCAAATATCTGATATGTGCTTTCAACTTCTGCCGGAGAGACAAGGTTGCGGGTAATGGAGTGTGTGTGAGGCTAATGTGACCTCAGAGCACTTTAAAGGGTCATATTCTTTCCTTCCATGCCAAAGGAAGAACCATTGCAAGCAATTTGGCAGGAACTAGACAATAATTAATTGAGCGACAATTTCAACCATTGTAAGGCTCTGTTGTGAGAGTATTGATGGCAAAGTGACTGATTCCTCCCAGGCTGCAAGTAAATGTGATTCCTGGTGCTGGAGTCAGGCTGACAGAGAGGGAGATAGTAATGACAGGGACTTCTTCTAGAGAAATAGGCTTTTGTAGCAATAAGTAACAGCAATGCACTATATTATGTGTAATATTACACATATCTGTGTGTATTTCTTGATTTTTAGTAAGAAACAGTCCAGTTCAAGCCTAGAAAGACAGACGTTAGCTGGCCATTGATTTCAGCTGCTAATGCTGCTAAAGACAGCCCAGGTTGGAAATGCCTGACCCTTCCCCATTCTGTGCCTTTGTCACCATATCTGGCAGTGGATATTAATTGCATGGTGTGAGGATTAACACTTCTGCGGAGGACCAAGGAGGGGAACATGCCCTTTTGCTGTGTTGGGTATCCCTGTACTTCAGGGCTCCTTTGCAGTCTTGCTTCTCAAGTGGGGCCAGGTCCTCCAGTTGCTGGGATAAAGACCCCGAATGTGGAAAAGCAGGCTGCAGTGTTTGAGAAGGCTGCCAGGCTATGCTGCTGTGCCAGTCCTCTGTGACAGCGTGGGATTTGTTCAGCTGTCAGTGCTTGTGCCTCTCCAGTCATGTTGCAAGCCTGGGAGGGGGAAACAGATACACCAGAGAAGACGATGAACATTATTCATTACCCTGATTTTGTGGGAGGGCTCAGCAGTTCAAGTGCTGTGAGGGAGTAATTGAAGTACTAAAAACGAAAAGCTGACTTGTCACGACGCTTGAAAGGAATGAAAAAAATAAATGGGGAGAAGGGAGTTCAAGTGTGTGGGAGAATGGCAGTGGCTGAAATTTCAGCCTGCTTGAGAAATTGGCACTCGTATTACTGTCTCAGAGATTTTGTGGGGGTGCTGCAGCTAACTTCAAACTGGGTGAAGTTGACAGAAGCACAAAAAGGAGTTTTCCTTGTTCCTGCCCCAGCATCTGAGGGGAGGGAGTGTGGGAGGTGTTGCTCCCACAGGACGTGTCAGGTTTCTTGCTGTCTCCAGGGACATCTTTACTCCTCAGTGGTTCCTCCCTCAGCGTGCAGTGGTGGCAGCTATTCTCAGCGTAGCCTCCTAAACTTTGGAAGTCTTATGTTTACCAAATCTAGAGACAATGATTTTGGGGTCAAGTGGTAAAACTCATATTCTCCAGACCTTTCTCTGGCAGTGGGAGCTCACAGGGCACTGCAGCACATGGCACTTTGCTTAACTTTCCCACTGGTGGAAGACGTGAAGTGGTAAATTTTTCATCTTTCAAATGAGATATAAATCCTAAATCCTTGCTAATCCTTGTTTCCATAGCACAAACCCATACAAATGACAAGATGTACAGAGCTTCACCTCATTAGGGAGAGACAGTTATGTGGCCATCTGCAGCACTGGGCAGTGGTGGGTAAAACTCAGATGTGTAATTTGGTGTGGAAAAAATGAGGTTCAGAACTTGTATTGTCTAATTCCTAATTTTACAAGCTTGCCAAATGTATCAGGGTACTGCTAGAATGAATGACTTCTGGTTTTAGTCAGAATAGATAGTTTGTAATCTCTCTCATTCAAGAAAACCTGTATTGTTTTCAAGTAGGACAGAGGAGAATTTTAAGGTAAGTTGAAAAAAATCATAGCTGTATGATCTCTTCTGGCTTCATAAAACTGCTAGTTCCTGATGGATCTGGGCTATGGGTATAATCTAATACTCATACTTCTGTTTCCTCCTACTTAATTTCTCCATATCAAAAATACTTCTGTAAGGCAAATGGCTGTACTTCATTGGGTGGGAAAGACTAAGCACAGTAGAAAAGCAAAGAAAATCTTGATACATTTAAAGTATCTTCCATGATTTCAGAAGCCTTTCCCTATCCCTTCCCTTGGTATTACTGATGGATGCAGCCTATTGGGAAAATGGACATGCTTACGATACTCTATAGAGTGGGTTTTGAGTGAGTCCTAAAAGATTTTGACTCATCCATCAATTGATTATATTGTCATTGCAACAGAAGACTATTCAGCATAGAGCATCTATTACTGGGGCTCTGGTTGAAACATTGCCCTTGTTGCACAGAACTATTTGCCTTTGTCTCTTTGAAATGAAATGTGAAATGTTTCTTATCTTGCAAAAAAGACAGATTTACTCTCAGCCTCTTGAGAAACAGGCACGTGAATCTGAAAACATTTCTTTTAGCTGGGTACATCTACAGGTGCTGTGTTTTCACTTGCAAGGCTTAATTTACTCTTCAGTTCCAGTGAAAATATCACACCACGAAGGCTAGTGCAATACAAAGAGCAAAATGCATGTCTCCTTTCCCCGGAAATATCCCCTTCTGTGGCTTGCACAAGAATTCTTGAAGGCTATATGGAAATAAGGCTGAGGTGAGGGGGGTTTTGATCGCGGGGTTTTTTTTCTTTTGGTTTTGTTTTTTTCTCCTCTTCTTCCCCCCCCCATCAAAAAAAAAAAAAGAATTTATG
>NW_010420457.1:10231-20443 GCF_000710305.1 Buceros rhinoceros silvestris | reverse complement strand
GGACAAGACATAGCTATCCATAGAGTGCTGGACACTTCCGATTATCATTCACTTTGTCAGCTGTGCACGCTTACATAGGAGAAGGGACTTGTCAAGCCTGTCCAAACTCCGCCAGTTTTGTTTAACCTGCATATGAATTTATACTCTATCATTGTCAAAGTGTCATGCAGAAGAGATCATCACAAAAGAGTGAGAGAAAAAACTACAAAGGCTTTTTAGTAGTTCTCTGAAGATTTATAAAATGGTAATTATTTCCTTTGTTCCATTTCCCACTTGGCTCTTAGAGAGGCTCAATCATATGACAGATCTGAGGCAGAGGATGTTTCAGGATGCAAAGTACACTTGTCTTCAGAATCCACTGCTCGTTCTGGGAGTACCATGATATTGTAGTCAAAAGCTTTCAAGCACCACTAAAGAACGAGTACGCTAAATCCCAGGGGGTTGTCTAGAAGGAGTTGATCTGCAGACAAAGAAACAGTTTTGGAATGCTGTGTCTTTCACTGTAAGCGTCTCACCTTGATCTGTATTGTCACCCAAAAAAGGTAAAGCTAAGTCTAGCGGTTGTGATAACAGCTGGTCTTTGCATCCTCTGCTGCACACTGCCAAATGACACTGACGACAACAGGTACCAAAGAAACCCCACATTTAGCTCTTATTACCCAATTTTCTAGTATTATTCAGTTGGGAAGACATGATTACATCCCAGAACTGAGTGCAATATCAAACAAAACCAAAAATCAAAAGTGGGATTGTTAGAATAAGAGACACTAAAAATAGTTTCTGGAAAAGGGAAAAACCTAACACCCTTTGAAGGCTTTGTCAAATAAAAAAAACAAATGCACTGCAGCAAGATGTTAATATTTCTGTTCTTTATGCTATTCTGTTTGCAGCTACTGGTGGGGTGAAGCAGGGATGTAACTGCTGTCTTGTTTTGGCAGAGTTACCTGTGGGAAGGAATTGCACATCTTCACATAATGGTTTCGCAGAAACAGCAGGAGGAAGCCTAAACGTGGGAATCCACACCTACCTGAGGTATTGGGAAGTCTGAGTGCATCTTCCGAGGCCCTCAAGAAGATAACATTCTGCACATTGTCACTCACCCTTGGGAGCGAGAGGAGAACATCTCACAGCTGCAGAGAGGGCGTGGGAACAGGGACATTATCTGCTGCTGTTTGAGACCTGCAGTGTACAGGGAATTAAATGTCCCCTAACAACACATAAAACTGCGTCAGGGAACTGCTTCTGCAGGCAACTCCTCTTCCTAACTAGGAGAATGGTTTTTGCCAATAGCTTGGATCAGCTTTGTAATTGGGAGCTGCAGGGAGGCTCACTCCTTAACTTCGCAGGAGTGCAAGACTCAGAGTGGTCTTCCCGAGCACTAATTGGATAATTTGTGCTGTAAATAGAACAGGGTGCAGGGGCTGACCCCACAGCACAAACAAAACAGTTCTACCTGATTTATCCACTCTAGATTTATCCATTACTAGGAAGTAGCTACTACAGAACGTGCTAACCACCAACACCCCTGAGAAAACACACGTTCCCATATATTACTGTATGAGACGCCACTGCAGGGGAAGCTCCTTATTAGATCATAGGACTGTTAATACATCTTTAAACATGTAGCAAATTTAGGAGTGAAAGAAATAGACTTTGAGCCAGCCTAGCACAGTAATATACATTCACATTGTTGATCTCTTTTCAAGCAGTTAATTGGAATTAAGTACAGAGCTTATGATTTCAAAGAAAATTTCCACCTCACGCTGGAAAGATCAATATGTTCACTCAGTTCCAGATTAGTTCAGTTAGTGTGATTGCCCCGAGCTGGTGCAGGAAAAACAACCAACTCAATAACAAACAAGCTGAATTTAAGTAAGTTCAAACTAATACTTTAAGCACTGGCAACAAAAAAGCCGTGCCACCACATCTCCCAAGAGAGCTTTGAAGCAGAGATCAGTGAAACTATAACAAAAAACCCCCACAAAACTGAAGTTTCTTCTAAGATGAGCAATGAGATCTCTGACTGCCTATTTGCATCATTTAACCTCATTCCTCCAGGCTAAGCTGGTCACCTCAACTCCCTTGCAAGTCCGTGAAGAGAACTGTACAGTTCTAGAGGGCAGATGAACTAGGTATTGTCAGATGATTGCATTTTAGACAAGGACTACTGAGTAAAGAAAGAAACAACCAAGAGGTGCCTATCTCTCCGTTTGCTAATTGAAGACTAGGCAAAACAGAGAGCTTAAGACAGGTGAGCTAAAGCTAGTCCACCTTGATTCACTGCTGCATATGATTATTCCAACCTTAATCACTCAGTGGAGTCATAGTTTACCATGATGCTCATACCCCAGGCCAGGCAGAGCATATTAATGCAGAAGATGTGTTGGTGTGTTGCTCTTCAAAACTCATTTTAAGCAAATGCCTACCTGCAGAGCTGAACAACAACGCTCTTCACAAGTCATCTCACAACAGAGCAGTCCCTGTCTGGCGGAGCTCTTGCTGACAATGGAAACGAGTGGAGATTTTGATTGGGTTTTGTCTGTTTCTCTGAAGAGAGGGTGAGCATCCATTGATTACACTACTGGCTCTGGGCTCTTACCCCAGAGGGTCCCTTCTACACTCCATCTCTACTTTGAAAGATTTATTTAAGATCTCATCACCTTTTCATCCATATTTGCCTCAGCAAGTCAATCCCTCGGTTTTCCTTGTCCCTTGCTCTTTGAAGTAGTGCCTTCCCCCGACCTCCAGGACTCCCGTTCTTGGCAGGCCCCAGCCGCCCCGTGCCCAGGTCTGTGATGTCCGGAGGTAGAGCAGCGACTCTTCCATGGGCACCCCCTTGCCATGGGGAAGGAGCTTGCGTGCCCTTGTGAGGTCGAGAGCTGTGCTGGTGGTGGCATGTGCCTCCAGTGGGGTCTCCCAGGCGAGCCAGGTCTCAGCTGAAGGGTCAGACACAGTGTGTCCACGGGCAGGATGGGCTCACTAGCCTTCGGGCACCATCCTAGGAGAAGAACAACTCTGACTCCAAACCCGGGCAGATGGAGCTCGTTTAGCCTTGTAAGGCTCCATCTAAGAGAAGGACACTCTAACCAAACCTACGACCCGAGGACTTCGCTGTCACCGTCCAAGCTCGCCAGGCCCTGGCAGATGAACCTCAGGTGTAAAGGGTGGAGCCAGTTCCGCGCACGCTGCGCCTCACCTGAAAAATCCACCGCGCAGCCCCGAAGGGTGCACTCGTCGCTTGCAGTGAGCGTGGGAAAAGCCCTTCCCAGATCTTCGTTCGCAAAGCCAAGCCAAGCCAGTGCCTTCCCCACTTGAGTGCCACACCATTTCTCTCTCTCCTTTCAGCTGTCCCTCCATCCTGGGATTCTTAATCATAACAATAAGAACTGTTTAACAAGCAAATGGGGTTTGCACTGTGATCTGAAAGGTTCACATGCCTACTCTGTCTGTTCCTTCCTCACTCAGCAGTCATGAGCTGAGAACATTTTCCCTGTGCCTCAGATGAGGAGAAACCACCCGCTGCTGTAGAATGTGGGACACAGGCAGACATGACCACTGCACACCCCGGCGTGTGCTGGCTCTGCATTCGTAACGTCAAGGGAAGGGGAAGTTTCTGTACCAGTTACTGACAGAAGTGGACAGAACAGTCCTTGCTGCCATGGCATTGCAAGCCAGAGGCAGCCATAAATCAGCCAGATAGGCTGATCAAATGTATTTGTTTCAGAATCCCTTTCAAATTAAGTGGAATTTTATGGTTGACTTAAACTGGATCATAGCTCCAATTAGAAGCAGTTAAAATACTGACCTGTGATAACAGGGATTTCGAGCAGAGTAAAAGGCATGTTGTGCTGGATAGCATGTTTAGATAATGTTAGGTAGCTCCTGGAAAAAACGGTTACATTTAACCTATACTTTTATTAAATAAAAATAATGGCTCATTTTCTTTGACCTTCCCTATTCCAATAAAGGCATAACTTTAACAAATTTGCCCATTGTTTCCAAGTGCTGAGATCTACTAAATTTTCTTACCAATACATGAATAATAGGATTATATAATTTTACGTTTTTTTAAATAGAAAGACCTTAGAATATTAAAGGACAAATGTGTACAGGCTCAGTACAATTCTGAATTCAGTGTTGTCAGGCCTTTCTTCTGATTTTTGTGAGAACCAGGACTAAGGCCGCACTACTTAGCATCCCATTTCATACACTGAGAGATATAAATTGTGTAATCAGCATTTTCAGTTTCAAAATCTCTGAAACTAAATTGAATATATTGAGATAAAACTGCTTGGAAGTTAGAAATATCACTGATGGTAACAATACACTGAATATTTAACTAGTGCAAGACAGCAATGGTAAGGAAGTAGAAGAAATAAAAGAGAGAGTGAACATCACATGATTGTTCTAAATTTCACTGGATTCATTACAAGATAAACCATTCCCCATTTACAGCTTCCAGAACCTGCTAATAAGAAGACATGTTCCAAAGTTGTTCAGAAAGGACAGAAGGGCCAAGTCAGTTCCTGACACTGACACCACAGTAGTGATACACACCTTAATTGTGTCCCCCGAGGGAATTCTGTATCCTAATCCAGGAAAACTCGTTTACACTTGTTACAACTTGTTGTAGTGTCAAGCTTTTAATTTAGGATAGATGCAAAGACAGTCACAGCGTGGTGAAAAAACCAAACAGACTTTTCTAAGTGACTTTGGTTCATGAGACTGGTCAAGCTTTATATTCTTCTACTTCCATTAAAGTATCTAAAAGAAATTCCTCCCTTTCCTTTCCAGGAAGTGTAGACTGGTAATTTCCATTAGCTGAAACACACCTGCTGAGTCCAGCCTGCTACTGTCTTGCTGGGGTTATAATTAGGAGTGAGTTTGATGAAAAAAGCCTCATTACTTACACAAATTCATTCGGTTTCAGTATTTCACTTGCAAATTTCCAGTGTGTCATTTTGCCTTGGTGATGACAGCTGATCATAACAGACCCGGTATCTTACCTCTGAATAGTATGTTTGAACCACCACATGCTTACTCCTGTATCAATACTTAAAATTAGATACAGAAGTTTTGAGTCTTCTGAAAACGTCTGGCTTTAGAAGGAGAAAAATCAGAAGTCCCTTTTGCTGCTATTAGTAGAACAGCACGTTTGCCTCATTGCAGCCCTCTGTAGGGAATCCCTGCTGCAGCTCTGCTCCCAGTCTAGCACCTTTATAAATATCCCTTGCTGATGAGACACTTCTGCTAGCTGTGGTTATTCTGAAAGCATGGTACAGCGATTACAAAATACTCTTGTGCCAAGTAGATGTGTTCTAATGAACAAAGCCTCTGTGGAAGGCTGATGCTTTTACATGTGGCATCTTGAACTATGAGCTGAATTTCCAACACCTTCTCCTTCACACACAATTTTTTTACATATTTACAGACAGATAACAGCAGTCATCAAGCAGGTGACAACCTTTCTTCTTTGTTTGAGCTGATCTATTAGTACAATACGTAGTACAATCCTAAAGAGGTTATTTCCTTTGCCACATGAGGGTCAATATTTATATAAAATGAAAACGAATTGTGAGCCCCTCAGTATGTGTCCTGCAGGCTACACAGGTACAGACCTTGTAGCTAGTTCTGCTGGCATAAGACAGGTCAGTGTTCTGGAGGGTCAGCATGTAAGTCAAAAACGAGAAATGAGGGCTGGAAAATCATGCAGACCCTCTCAGTGTCAGGGCACAATAAACAGGACAGGACTGCGTAAGTGCTTTGCCCATCTTAATTTGGAAGGACAAACTGCAAAGCTTCAACTGTTTCCATCAGGAAACTACTGCAGCCACTTAAAAACTGGCAGAGAAACATAGACCTTAAAATCAAGACTAGCTGACATGTTCACTTTTTTTGACTACATACTTGATAGATTAGACAATTTTTGATGATGTTCTTACTGCTCGTAAGTGTTTGAAATGCTTCTTTTATGCTGGCTGGTGTTTGTGACAGAATACAGACTGTGCTTCACAGTTCAGGCAAAGCCTGGCATTCTCTCTGGTTATAAATCAAGAACTTAAGCACAGTTACTCATCTCCCCTAAAGGCTTTAGAGATTTTTTTTCTTCTTAAACTCACTTTAAATTGCACCTCCTGTCACCATCCAGTTGAGTTTTGAATGACATGATAAACAATATTTGAAGTCCTTAAGCGGAATAATTGAGCCAGGGACCAAGGTCTAATCATCACCTCTGGTTTTAGAGCCAGCCTAAGTGTTAGCAGTGTATAGTGTCTAACCTTTACTGTAAGAGACACCTGATTTTAACCCCCCTAAAAATTCAGCTCATCGCAATAGATTTATGAGTAAATGAAGATGGAGTGAGTACAAATGTGTGTAACTTCTTCATGAGTGACAGACTACAGCGTTCACATTTCAGAAATTCTTAGTGAGTGTTCACAGTTTGCTTCCACCATTCTGAACGGCTTCATTAAAATGATGAGGTCAGAAAACGTCCCAGAGCTTTTAATTGCTTTGGTGAATACCTACCAATAAGAGATACCGTAACAACCGATATTTATAACACCAAACAATGACAGTCTGTAACATTTTCAGTGTTTAAAGCCTGAGGTGGGTTTATTTGAGTGATTTTTTTAAAAAAAACAGTGTAGGCACTTTCTGTTCCTACACTAGTCACTCTGTACTTGCATACTTTACGCGGATCAGCCATACCAAGAGAGATTTTCAGTCTGATGTCCACAACACAATAACTCAGTGTTACTCATAAGAATTCGGTCCAGCAAAGAGCAAGCTATATAAATGAGGTTTTATGTATTTAAATGCATAAAGGGTGCGTGCCAGTTCTGTTATTTGAGATCTTGGGATTCTCATCTCTACTGCAAATATCAGAAATTATTTTTTAATGAAAATCTAAATACTCTAAACACTAGAGCTTTAAAAGAGAAGAATTAGTATTGTAAGGCTCGTGGTAAAATTGCAAAAAGCCTGACCACACAGTTTTCACCACCGCAGTATACAAACTGGAAGAGTTTAACCATGATTTAGAGTGTTAACAGGGGAGAGGTGTCCTGCATGGGATTTATGAAAGCTTCTGAGTTAAGAGCACAAATCCTGCTGATTCACATTTGAAATCACAGTGGGTTGTTTCTACAGGCAAAAACTGAACTCCTGATACAACATGACCAGCCATAATTCAGGGAATTCATAAGTGAATTAGTCACAGCCTACATTTGCAACAAATACATATTTATATATTAGTGTTCCCAAAATAATAAGTAGTAATGGAGCATTCTGTACATGTCCTGTCTACTGATTATCAACCAGAGCCGCTGAGGTCCTAGGCATCCCTGTGGGTGACACTTTCAGTGATGAAACAGCAGGAGCTGGGGAAATTCAACCCTCCCATGAGGACACACTGGTAGAACCATTTCACAGATGACTGGTCCAAGGCAAGACACTCATCTGATTTCATCCATCCTTAGTCTCCTGCTCTTACCACTAGATTACCCAGCTTCTGGCTATATAAGTCTGTAACTTTTTTGGCAGAGGCCTATGGCAGGCTTGAACGACAGGTACTGAGCTACCTGCAAGCCTGGGAACATCACTATAACGTGCATGTTTTTAAGAGAAACTAAAATATTTACATAAAGCAAGCAGACAGGAAATCAAGCTTAAACTCGGACACGGTTTGTGTGTACGCTGTGTAAAATGCACCTTCATAGAACTGGGTTTGGTTTTAATAGTTACAAGAAGTAGCAGCTGCTAGTACAGGAGGGAGTAAGGGAAGAGCAGAGCTAGGCAGAAGTTCTGTAGGAAGAGGCAGTAAGCGTGCTGCTCATCACAGCGAGTGTGAGAACAGATGAAAACAAGCATTGGATCGAGCACAAAGCTTAGACTGCAACAGCTTATTGCCTTAAGCTATTATATGAAATTCTTAATAAAAATCCTGAAAGTAGACTTGGACCATAGAGTAAACAGAGAAAATTCTTAGAACAAACCTCACTGCAACAGTTACTTCAGAGGGCGGTTTCACCTGGGGCCCAGGTATCAGCTAGCACGTATTATCAATCTCCAGTGATTTTCAGCCTCCAGGAATTACAGCTTCAGCGCTCACCAATTTCTCATTGAACATGCTATTTGTCAAGCCATCCCTCTTCCTTGTCAGAAATGAAGACAGCAGCACAGCTAGGGAAAAGCTCCCTAAAGTCCACCATCCTTCTGAACCGATGGGCGAATCAAGTAGTGACCAGCTCCGAGCAGACTGATGTCCAGCTCAATCCACGGCCTGTTGCCAGAGCAACACCTCAGCTTACTGCTCCAGTTAGAACCAACCAGCCCTGTCCAACCTTGCAGGCACTGGGGCTCAGAAATACTCAAGACAGAGCCTCAGCTTCCAGGCATCTTTGATAGAACCAGTGCCTGTCACCACCAGTCTCTTCAGAACAGAAGAATCCCTCACTTCACATACCTGGCTTTGCAATTTTTGGACTAAATCTCTCTCCACCCTTTCCATATAGAGAAAGAATTCCATTTTTCTCACAAGGGACATATTAAGTTAAACACATCCAGACATTTCATACAGAATTCTGATCTCCAAATGCAAAGCAATATTCAAAAACCTCTGTAGGTTCCACAGGCATTGAAGGAGCGCCTCCAACTCAAACACGCCCTCGTCACAGGGCGAATTGCATTCCAGAGTGCAGAGTAAACTCGTTTATTTGACTATACTTGCAAGGAGACTTAACCTTTACACGGAACAAGTGGATGATGAACAACATTATTATGCTTGTTGCAAAACTGACCATGTGTTATGCCAATAAGAAAAATGTTCAGCGGCATGAAATTAACCTTCCCTCTGAGATTATTCCATTAAAGTTTAATGCTTGCTCTATACTTCCTTTTGAATACAGATCATTTGTTCACAACACCGTGGTCCCGCGGAATCGTCTGTTTTCCCCCTTTAATGTCAAGGCCTTGCTAACACTGCACTCCATCCTCATTACCAGCCGTACTGCATTAAGCAGCTGTTCATAAGCTTTCAACAGTGGGAAATCTAATTCAATTTCCTACCATATTTTCCTCTTCAGAATTGATCTTTTGTGAAGGGTGAAGTTAAATTTAGATGAATTATGTGTCACTTGTGACTCCTTTTCAACACAGCTCATCGGAAGCTGCCTATAAGCAGGTTCAAAATATTTCTGAAGTGGGCCTGTCTTACTGCATTCAGCTTCACACAGGCTATTGGCTCCAAGTTACCTGACTCGGCACTGAATTCATGACCCCTCAAAGCAAACTCTCATTCAAGATCAGAACAGAGGGTAAAAAAAGAGGAATAGGACTTGAATGGGGGAAGAGAATGGTTCTTCCTCCAGCAAAGACAACTGCAGCTGTCCAAAGATGGCTCTAAGTCATACTTACAGTCTCCCTCTCTACTGGTTGCTCTGGGCATACCAGTATCTTCGTACAACTCGAACCAGCTATGCTGTCACCTGTGCTCTCAGCTGCCAGGTGCTGTAGCAGTAAATGGATGCAGACACAAGAGATTCTTACTAAAGATAAGTAACAGCAAATGCTGACTAAATGCGCGTTGGATGCTGCCACAGTGAGGAAATACTTGATTTAATAACTAACACCTCTGTACTGTAAAACTGCAAATTTGTGGAGTTGTTCAGACTTATGCCAAGGGATGACTAATTCTGGAAGGCAGATAATGCGCAGGACTGGAACTCGGACTACATGGATTAAAGCTGCCGCTCTGCTGTGTGCTTTCTGCATGGGCAGGTTCTTATGCCATGCTCACCCCTCTGACATCCCAGCACCTTCCAGCTCATCCACACCTTCACACCTATGTCAGCAAAAGGGAAGGGTTAAAGGAACTGGAAGATGTTGTCTCTCATCACAGTCAGTCATTCCTATAAAATTCAATTGCTCTAGAGAAGTTTTCAATCCCTCATTTGTCAAGTGTAAATTAGCCTCTTTCCCTTCTCAGCTTCCCTAGTCACACATGACAAGGTCTATAAAAGGATACAGCACTGCATGCTCAGTCTCACACCACTTTGCACTAGGCAGCTGTGAGGAATGAAAATTTATGACACCCCAGCCAGCACCAGAACAGCTTCATGTACATGCAAGGTACTTCTGTGAAATGTAACTTCACTGAGCAGGCTGGACTGCCTAAATACCAGGCACTGGTTTTTGTGGATCTTGGGATGC
>NW_010420457.1:428-10037 GCF_000710305.1 Buceros rhinoceros silvestris | reverse complement strand
AGTCATCTGGGTGAGATCTGTGCCTTCAGGCGGTAGCTGCTGTAATAAGGCCCATACCTCAGTTGCAGCAAAGCGGCACTGCTGTAAAGAAGATATTTAACATATCACCATGGTCTAGGTGAAAAGAGACGCTATTTTCTTTCCTGCTACACTGTAGATGTGTCTCCTCTTTACATGAAGTGCTTGCAGGGGAAAATAAGTGTAATGAAAAACATCTGTTATGCAGACACTTACACCCCCATCACCAGAGCTCTGACCAGTAGCTTATCCAGCAAATTAGCTCCCTCTGCTACAACACTCAGAGAATATGACTTAATGCTTTTCAGAAAAAAAACCCCAAACTCAAAAAAAAAAAAACCCCAACCCACGTTTAACAATAATTGAATTACTCCATGTTATACTATATATACCTTATTCCCAACAGTTTGCTTTGGAGAAAATGTTGCATTGCCTGGTTGGGAGAGGAAAGCTAGAATCTTCGTCGAAGATCGGTGTTCAGACCTGATTTAAGTTCATGAATAATTCTGGTATAACAAACACTGGGAAATGGAAATTCTGTGGCTTAAAACATGGATATAACTAAGTCTGCCTCAGAAAGCACTATGCTTAAAACATGATTTGAATTCTTTCTCAGCCCTACCCACAGTTTTAGCTTGCTTACAACTGCTTCATAAATAAAAATATTTACCTTAAACCCCATCGCTACAGTGATGGCAAAACTACTCCCATAGGTTACATTACAGAAGTAACAGCTGCTTCTCCAGAAAGACAGCAAGTATCATCTCAGTGTAAGCAATGCGCTCACCCAGAGCCTGGCCCATTTAAAAGACAAAATGATTTTGTATCTCTTCCAGAAAATGCAGCAGTAAAATGAATACCTATAATGCCACAATCAACTTCTCTCCCCTTCCCACCCAGCCTTGTCTTTACGCATTCCTCATATGGGACTGATTCTTACCCTCTGAGAAGTCTCAGGTGACTCTTCTTCCTTTCATCAGCCCCTATGAACTATAAATACCCAAAGCCCAGCCTCCACCTCAGTGCTTTTTCTACCCTGCTCCTCTCAACAAGTTCTTACTACAATCCCTGTGAGTTTGGCAGAAGGGATTCAGGATGTTACATTAACTGCTGGCACCAAAGTATTTTTAGTCTACACAGTACCTTCGTTAACAGCAGAGCAAGTATGCCCTGGCTCTAGCTGCAGTGCAGAGCGAGCCCCAGGCTGGGTCTGCCCATGCCGCCGCCCGCCTGTGGATCGGGCCCTGTGACTCGCAAACAAAAGACTCAAACATATGGCACTTAAAGCAAAGGTGTTTTTTAAGAGAACTGAAGAAGATCATGTCCAGCTGAAGATTTGAACCCACAATGACTGCAGTTAATGCTCTCATCTTTCTTACTGCTCCTGATTCTGCAAACGTTTGCCACAGAAGTGCTCTATTTTCCTGCCCTGCACCCAGGGGAGCGAAACACTGTTCAATAATTTTATCTTACCCCTAAGAAGATGGAGTATGAAGCTCCTCATGTTTTCTGAAGAAAGTATTTCTTAAGTCATTACGGCCCATGTCTAACAAACTGCATTTTTCTGAACCTCACGCAGCTTTCTGATTTACATATGGCAACAGGCTGGAACATCTCATCCCATCACAGAGCCCGGGGAGAGATTGAACAGACCTGGCCCTGAGCTTACCACCTCCAGTTCCACTCCTCCTCCATACAGACTCAAGTGACACAAACCTGGGCTCTGGCAACCGGCCTAGTGTGACAGAGCTTGGTTTGGTTCACACCCACAGAAGCACCCTACTGCTTTTATTTATTTGAAATGAACTTGCCAAAAAGTGTCTCGATAAATGTTGAGTTTTATGAAACTGGAGCCTGAAGCTAAGAATACCTACGGAGAACTGATTTTTACTAGTACATCATTAATACAGGCTCTCCTGCAACATAAATGTGAGTATACGTGCAGTTGCACTAAGGCAGATGTTGTATGAACGTGGCTCTGACTGGTGCTGAGCACAAACAGGACCCTGAGCTCCCTTTCTACAAACGGCTTTTCTTGTTCACCTGCCCCACACCAACACCGGCAGCCAAAGCACATTCTGGAACGATGCCATCCATGAGATTTCAATGTTACCCAACAGCAGTCTGCAGCTGGACACTCTTTGTCTGAGCGGCACAAGCACTTAGCCGAGCAAGCTCTTCACGAGCGATCTGTGCCATGGCAGAGAGCCCCTCTTTGCTCCTCTTGGCAGATATTTATCTCCACATCAGTAGTTACAATTTTACCTCAGAAATGCTCTCTGAGGAAAGGCCAGGTGAATTCAAGGCTTGTATACAGATTGATTGGGGAAAAGGGCCCCAGATCCAAATATGCTTACAGGCCACTTGCTTTGGGGTAGAGGAATAAAGGAGATGATGTCTCCCCCTGCACCTAGGAAATTCTATTCACAAGTTGTAGGAAGAGTTTTAAACTTCCTATTGCCACTACAGATATCAGTGTCTCATTTGGAAGAATCGTTGAACTTGCTTCTGACTTACAAGCACTCAAACTAGTCGGCAAGAACAAGCCTGCTTAAATCTACCAGATCATAGTAGGTATCTTGGCCACACACAGCCTCACTTCGGACTGGTCTTAAGAACAGCAGCAGCAACCGAAACAGCATGAAAAATTCAGAGTTCTTTATGAAATCACGTGTTAATCAAGGAACTGCAAAAAAACTTTCCATAGCTAGCATACGTACATTTAAACTTACACAGCCAAGCTTTAACAGGGCTTTGCACAAACGTTCCAGCAGTCGGGATTAATCCATTAATTCATTTTCATGTTACTAAAGTGACATGGCATAGAAGCACCGAGCAGCACATCTTTCAGTGGCTGTAATTAGAGCAATCCAGACACTCATCATCCCCACTCACGCACTATGTCAAGCCTCTGACTGGTGCAAGAAAGAATGGAAAGCAGAAGCTTCTGCTTGAAAACACAAGCTTTACTGGAAATCAAATATTACGTTATCCAAGAAGTCCTCCCTCTATCCACCAAAATCTTCAATGACAAATACCTCAGCAGGGCTGTGAGCTGAGCTTGAATACAGCCCCGGACCATGGGCAGGGTGCGGGGGCTGCCCCAGCTGGAGCTGCTCAGGGCTGTATGGGCCTATTAGTGCCCTCAGGACCTCGATCCGCAGCATATGGACAAATGCCCCTGAGGGAGCCAAGGACAGAATTTCTCTCAGTGAGGACGAGGTGAAAAGTCGAGCTAAGTCTTTCATATCGATGTACAAGAGAGACGTCTGCTGGCAGAGCGAGTGCTTGCAGCCTCCTGATACACGCTCATTACTTCTGCACCCAGCCACGCTGTATCCTGAGCGAGGTTAAGTGGCTTGTAGGATCTATTAGTTTATAAAATCTGTTTGAGATCAGCAGCTCCCTGTATGGGAGACTGCAAGTATCTTTTCAAACATGGGGCTCGCCTGCCTTCTCTTTAACTTCTATGCTAGGCAGACAGTCTAAACACAGTGGAATGGGTGACAGCAGAAGACACTCAAATCTCTAGAACATAACAGGAAAGAAGGTCCCTGGACAAAGAGCTGCTACCACTGAAGGCAAACCAGCTTTTCACATCTGAAGTCCTACAAGCCAGAGCACACAGGCCAGAAATAACATCTGGCTGTGAGACTTTTTTGATCACCAGAACTTCATCACAACCCAGTGTGGTGAGCAGAAGTGCCCAGCAGGAGAGTACCTGGACACTGAGAGAGAAAGTCTGTTCACAGAGCCTAGCATCAGTGGCATCTCTGCAGCAACTCACCCGTGTAAAGGACAGACTACTTCTATTTCCTTACAGACTGGCATCATATATCCAGTTCACACAAACATCCAGAAGCTTAAGACAGGATCTTCTTTATCGAACCTGAATAACTTAAAAGTTCTACAGGATGGGAAACAAGTGGGAGTTTTGCAGAATAGTTAAAAATAGACATTTGTAGGGAACTTTCCACACTTGCTGTGCTGAGTTAAGCAGCAGACAGTGCAGACACTTCAGTGTCTGCCTTCAGCGTGCGTTCAGTGTCACAGCTTGTTATAAGTCACTTATCATAAAACTACCTGACGCTGACATCTAAATTCGGCATGGATTAAACCGTACAGAGGAGAACAGTCAAAGAGTAAGGAGCACATAAAAAGAAAGCTCAACTTTCTCCAGAAAATAGGGTTTTAATTCTGTAAGTTTAAATCCTAAACTAGGAGTAGTGTATGCCCCATCAGCCAGCACAGGATGGTGAGGTTAACTACACAGTGAAAAGGAAAAGCGTTCCCATTTTTTCCTGGACGATCCACTTTGCCTATGTAATAATGTAAGGTACAGTCTGCACTGGCATTGCTGCCAAAAGAAACAGCCCAGACTTCCCCGCAGAGCCAATGCCAAAAATAATTCTTGCGCTGCCACACTTCCTACTCTGCGCAGGCACAACCACTCGCACAGTCGTACAGCAAAGGCAGAGCAGGGAAGAGCTACAATCTGAAGCTAACCATTTTGGCATGATGTTTTGTTGGATTAGCTAACACAGCCAAACCCCTGATCCTGTCGTGCCCTGAGGTCGTGACACTGCTTATGCTGGCACAAGTAGGAGCAGCGTAAACACGGAACCTAGAGGCAGGGAAAGGACCAGGTCTTGCAGTTGTAGCACCAGCTAATGCTGTCTGGAATTGTGTGTGAAAGTCTGGCAGCCACGGGTCTTCCTTCAGAGGTACTGAGTTTCACACCACTGTAGCCAGTGAAGGAAGCCCAAGTCACACCCCCACTCTGTGCTGGGCAAGGGACGCTCCTCACCCTAGTGACAGAACGTATCGCATCACTCCTCCACAAGCAGCGAAGTGAGATCCTGCTCTGACACCACTGCTACTTCAGTCTGCATCTTGGGTGAGCGACCTGACTGCTCAGGGCTGCCCCAGCGGGGTAATGACTTTTGTTTGTGCTCACTCTCCTTCATAATGAGCCAGAGGATCAAAAAGTATGGTTCCTCAGTCCATTCTGAGACCGTACATGCGTAGATTAAAAAATATGCAAAATGCTTGTTTACGAGGAGAAATACCTTTTCTTGTGAACATGCATTAGTTCGAACATAAGGTGACACTGAAAATTCGAACAGTGTGGAGTGTTGAACAGTCCAGCTCCTTGGAAGCTCTGAGCCAGTCATAGACAGGAATAAAACTATTGAGAACAAAACTAACACTCAAACCAAAACTGTACCTCAGACTATGTTGGTTAGCAGCAGCTCTTTTCTTCTGTGCCTCCAGACCACGCTGCTCTAGATGCATCTAAACCAGCGGCTCAGAAGCCCTCAGGAATCTGTAGAGGAGGAAATGTTCTGACATTCATGGCACGGTGTCTTCTCTGCCTGCAGGAAAAGCTCTGTGCTGCCAAGGTGAGAATGCTGAGCATTTCCTTTGAGTCCCAGCCTCTTGCTCTGTCTGCTCGGCCTCTGCAGGAGTAAAGGGAAGTGCCAAGAGCGCCACTGGGTTGCAAGAGTAACTAAGAAGCTGAAACATCATTACTTTCATCAAAATCATCTCACAAGTAACATATTTTCTGATTTTGCATGAAATTCACTCTCAGAAATGTCCAGCATTGACAAAACCATTTCCTACCAAGGTGTGAAAGAACACATGTCAGTGTATAAGCTGCTGAAGCCTTTTTCTTTCTCTCAGCACTGCAGGATCACTAGTGGTTTGCTTACTGTTCACTAAGCTGTTCAGCTGTTGAGAGAATTTGAAACACAGCAGGATCAGAATCCAGTTCTGAGTTAGTGTGTGGACAGGATGCTCTGCAATCGCAACATTCACTCCAGATTTTGACTTTGAATTTCACAGCAAAGGTTCTCCGTTGGGTTGCCAAGCCTTCCTCGTGAGGGATACAAGGACCAGCACTCGATGGCATTAACCAGAACAGATCTGAGCTGAAAGCAGCGTCAGCTCTGCAAGTTCTAAAGAGTTTGCTTTGTTTAGTTTAAGAAAACTGCTTGTCTAAATAAAACAAGGTCACTTACAATCTGAATGTCAGAGGCAAGAAGCTGTTTATATGTGTCAATAGTTCATTCGATAAAAATAACAACATGGGTGGAGTTAAACTAATAATCATATATTTAGCTGGCTGAATGGTTAGGTGAAATTCTATTATTGGATAAAATCGTTGGATAAAATCGTTAGATTAAAGCGTATTTTACCCAACTGCAGTAAAAGCTTCTCCTCCTTGCAGCTATGATTCTTTTACCTTCGAAAGCTCTGTTTGTGACAGTGAGAGTACTGAAGGGGGTGGCAGGGGTGTGCAGGGCAGTCCTGGGGTTGCATCCCCCCAGCGTGCCCGGAGGCCCCTGCCCAGTCACATCCAGTTAAGGAGCTGTGTGCCACTGCGGGTACCAGAGCCCTGCACAGTCCTTAGCAGGTGCTGTTTGACAGTAAAGAAGTTAAACAACTTACAGAGCTGCTGGTACCCTCAGCACTGTGCAAGAGGTGTTAGCCCACTCACAAACACGGACTCAAAAGGGTTCAAAACAACAGATTTCTTCCAGGGGAAGGAGAAACCACACCAAAAAAACACCCCAAAAACCTGACAACAATCTGGTCAAAGCAATAGCAGGCAAACCTGTCCTCCTTCGGGGCACTCTTTAACAGGAATCCTGAAGCCAGCCTTGTCTCCTTCCTTCTGAGTAGCTGCAGGAGCCGGCATTTTTCACTCGCCTCACCACCCGAGGCCACTGCTTGGTACCTCCAGCGCCGCACTGCTGGTCACGTCAGAGCACCTTCTGCCCTGTCCAGCTCTTCGGAGGGAAGCCGGGGGATGCAGAACTCATGACACAGAAAGGAAACATTCCCAGTTGGATTCAGTGTTGTCCTTTTTTCTCCCTTTCTCAGCTTTTATCACTTGGTTCAGGGACTTTTTTGTTCACCCCTTTTGACTACAGCCCTGACAAAAATAATTTGTGCCTGATCACCTCTCTCACAGTCAGACTGGAATGGCCAGCTTTTACTCATCACAACAGCAACATTTAGCCTGGTTTTCATTTTCCTTTTTGAGAAAACCCAGACTGCTCAAAGCAGTTGGCACTGGCTGAGGTCTGGCCGTAGAGGTGGCAGGTTCCCCCACAGCACAGCTCACCACGGCCCAGTTCTGCACTGGTGTAGAGGAGACAGTAGTGTCAGGGCTCCGGTGGGAGCTGGAGCAGGAGCTGCAAGGTGGAAGAGGGCAAGGTGGAAGAGGGGAACGAGCGCTGCGGAGCCAAGGTCTTGGCAACTGCCCGTGGCAGCAGTCTTGGCTGGAGCTGGTGGGAGGAAACCTGTGGGTTTTGGCAGCACAGGGGAGAGGGTCTGAGCAGCTACCCCAGACTAAATGGTTTACTTTTAACGTTCTTCATCTTCACCTCAAATAACTCCAGCGACTGTCAAACTCACATATTCAATTACAAAACCTGCGTGTTTGCCAGTAGAGGTCTGTACCTGGGAGACGCTGGACTAAAATGGAACATCACACCCACAAGCGAACATCCTTGCCAGTTATCCTTTTGGACCACATAGTTTTCTTCTATGCAGCATTGCAGCACAGCTGACGTTGTTTGGCAGTTTTCAGACTGAGCTGCTGAATTGCACTGAACAGTTCAAGCCCAGGGCAGGAGAGTTCTTCACTCTGCAACACCCACTTTTCAAGCTTGCAGGTGCTTTTGCTGTTAGCAGAGCCTTGCACAGGTCGGGAGAGCAAGTAAATGCTATCACCCAAAGGCAATGAGTTTGACTCCTTTTTCTTACCTTCGTCTCCAACTTCCCTTTCCCAGACTAAGCAAAACATTTTTTTTGTCTTTCCTCAGCAGACATCTTTCCGCAGGGCCGCTAGGTCTGCTAGGTGTTCTCTGCACTTGCCTGCAGCCTTTCTGGACAAACTAGACATGTTACACCATGTATGACTCTAACATGTACCTGAAAAAAAACTGTACTCTCACTAGAATGTCTCTCACTACTGCCTTTTTTCTTTTTTTTACAGCACTTTACTGGATATCCGAGTCTCTCTGATTTCTGAATAGAGTTCAGCTGCACTCTAGCGGCTGTGTTCTACAAGTTCAGGCACTGGAATTCCTAAACTCCGTATTTCCACCTACTCAAAGTATCACAATTCACTAGCAATCAAAAATGCACTCCCTCAAGTATGCATGTTTTGGTTTTTTTTCATCCAGGAAAATCACTGTGAGGGTCGAGTTCAGAAAGAGTACAGAGAAATACTTTTTTGTGTGTGAAATTGGATTTGAAGCCAGTATCTCAGGCCCAGTTTTACTCAAACCACGTATTTCAGATGCTGGTTAGCACCTACCCTGACTGCTGCTGCCATTGATGTGTCATATGCACTGGAACAGGCTGCCCAGGGCGGTGGTGGAGTCCCCATCCCTGGAGGTGTTTAAAAGCCGTGCAGATGGTGCTGAGGGACGTGGTGTAGGGACCCTGGCAGTGCAGGGGGAACGTTTGGACTCGATGATCTTACAGGTCTCTTCCAACCAGACAATTCTATGATTCTATGATCCATACAGCCCAAGTATGACATGCGTAGTGTCAGCAGCCCAGTGTCCACCCCTGCTCGGGACAGCAGCAGTCGCTCGCCAGGGGCTGGTGTCGCTCTTGGACTCGATTACCTTACAGGTCTCTTCCAACCAGACAATTCTATGATTCTATGATCCATACAGCCCAAGTATGACATGCGTAGTGTCAGCAGCCCAGTGTCCACCCCTGCTCGGGACAGCAGCAGTCGCTCGCCAGGGGCTGGTGTCGCTCGGGGACTTGGCCGCTAGGTGGGGAGGAAGACCGGCAGTTCCCGTCCTGCAAGAGCTTGTTGAAGGTGGCAAAGTCTCAGGTCTGGGTCTTGCATTAATGCACAGACATTGCAAAGTCAAAGCTAACACTGGACTACAAGAATTACGGAAATAGTTCGCTCGGGGAGTTGGCCGCTAGGTGGGGAGGAAGACCGGCAGTTCCCGTCCTGCAAGAGCTTGTTGAAGGTGGCAAAGTCTCAGGTCTGGGTCTTGCATTAATGCACAGACATTGCAAAGTCAAAGCTAACACTGGACTACAAGAATTACGGAAATAATGGATAAGGACTTTTGAGGAGTAGAAAGCGTGGCTCAGTGATTTTTAAAGACAGCAAGGAATATACGACAACACTGTGGTGATTTTTCAAGGGTATAAAACCGAAAGCCTTTCCCTCACGTGTTACAGCTAAGTATGCACCTTGGCATGCTGTGTTGAAAGAGGAAATACAAGCTGGCAATGGTGAATATTCCCAGAAGAAAAGGAAGAATGTACCTGAACCTTTTAAAAACAAAATTAGGTAGGACAAAAGAAAAACGTGTCATAAAGATCCACTTTGCTTTGGGACTGAGATGAACATGAAGACTAAATTCTTATGAGTTTTGAAGTTTCTTTGCTTGGGTCTAGAAAAAGTGACATGTAAACTGAGTTGTTCAAGAAAAAAAAAGGCGGTTCTGAAAGCCGTTCAAAGCCCTTGACTCCCCTTAAAACAGGATGCTGCAGGACACACCACTACCAGAAAGAGGTGAGGGAAAATGGAAAATACCGACG
>NW_010420457.1:0-383 GCF_000710305.1 Buceros rhinoceros silvestris | reverse complement strand
GAACATTGCCAGGGGGAATTTCCCTCCTGCCTTGCCTGAACCGGTTAGACTCTCACAGTTTCAAATCCCAGCCAGCAGACCACCACTGTCACTGGAAGAGCTGTTCCGTTGGCAGCTCGTATTTAAAGAGACTCATTTCTCATGTGAAAGTTTTGTCACCGCAGGCATCAACTATAAAAGAGACTGTTCTTTAAGAAGACGATAAAAGGTCACAACTGAAAGTTCAGCACTTGATGAGAGTGGTAACGTCAATGTTTCTCAGCATTTGAAAATATAAGAGCTTAAAATCCATTTTAGGGAAGATTGCCAACTGAAGCGTAAAAAAATTATATTATGGAACAGAACTATCACATGCTGCCTACTTACTGTGCCTTCATTTTTTG
>NW_010420456.1:0-204 GCF_000710305.1 Buceros rhinoceros silvestris | reverse complement strand
ATGAGGTCGCTCCTTGAGGTGTTCCACCTACTTGAGGTGACGCTGTGGGGTGTTTCCTGACCACCAGGTGACCCCATAGGGTGTTCACCGCCATTAGGTGACACCGTGGGGTGTTCCATGACCACCAGGTGACCCCGTGGGGCATTCCACCACCCAGGGGTGACACCATGGGGTGTTCTACCGCACTGAGGTGACCCCACGGGG
>NW_010420455.1:13046-15553 GCF_000710305.1 Buceros rhinoceros silvestris | reverse complement strand
ACACACACACACACACACACACACACTCACAGACACACACCGAGCAGCAGCACACACCGCGGCCTTTGCGGTTATTCGGTGCCAGGCAGAAGTCAGGGGCATGCTTCTTTTGCACTGCTGTTGATAGTTTTCAGCTTTCCAGAATTTTTCAGTGTTGTCAGCAATGCTGGGATATAAAACATGGTCTGAGTGTCACATTTGCTGTTCTACTGTTGTGACTTTCAACTGTTGCTGTTTCAGAGCTGCTGGTAACATTTTCTGCATGCATTTATGATTCTACTTTCTTGAAGCTGAAGTTCTGTGAAACCATACAACAGCAAAAAAATGTTTTTCTGCATGTTTTTTCAGCCATACTGAGATGAATCATGTTCTTCTGCCTGTATAGTGAAGACTGGCAACAAACTCAGAATGAGATGGATCAGGGAAAAAAAAGGTCAGATTTACAGTAGGCAATTTATACTTTTATAGAAGAAAAATTGTGTCAGTGCAGTTGACTGCAAACATCTTAAATACACACACACACTGGCACTAACACGAAACGTAGCAAACATTCTGACAAAGCACACATATTTTCACCCGGTCTTGACAAACTGTTACACTTCGTGAGAGAAGCAGAGAAATCACTGGGTGGATACACAAAAGACACACTCGGTATCACCACTCAAGAAGGCTTCTCATTCCTTGTCTCTTGCAACGGAATCTCACACATTGTTTTATGGTGGTAGGAAGATGTGGGAAATACAAAGAAAGAAACCAGATTAGCCATAAGAAATCCTCTCCTCTATGTCCTTCGCTGCTGTCAGGGTTTGAGACCTATTCAATATCTATCCAGGTATAAGGAAAGAAACATTGCAGGCCACACTCATCTATGTACGTGTACAGTGTGATCACAGTGCCCTGTTTTCAAAACTTCCACCTTAAAGAGCTTTTGTCCAAAATTATGAGACTCTTGCCTAATGCTGTAACTATTAAAAACATACTGTGGCTTTTTTAGTTAAAACCTTTATGCAGAGGAAATAAATAGAATATCAAATTGTCAAGGCCTTTTTTCTTTCTTTTTTTTTTTTTTACAAAGTAGACTAAGTCTGTCTTTGTCAGTTTTCTTCCTCATTCTTCTGACATTGGTTAATAGTTTCCCAGGGACAAGAGAGAGATTCGCTTTCTGAAATCAGCTTGGATTCTTACAGGCAGTAGAACTTGCTTGCAACCTCCCAGAGAAAAAACCTACAATAACATGGGGTTTTCAGCGACCTATGATGCTCAAATGTTTTACTGCTTTATTTCTACTACCTTCACATGAGGCTATGTCATTTCTACATCTGAACTGCAACAACCAAGAGTAGTGGATTACTGCAGCCAGGTCTCAGCTCTGTGGCACAGCGTTTTACTCAGCCACTCACTCACTACATCGGGTTGTATTTGATGTTATACCTATAGGGTAGGTGATTTTAAGGAGGAATGCAGAAGACCTCCAGACAAACAAACATTAATCAATTAGATGTCAAATGTGCACAGCACTGAAGAGGTCCACCAAGAACCTATTGTCCTTAATAGGAGGGCTTCACTACCAACTGAAACCCTTTTCAGATGCTGTTATTTGCATTCATTAGAAACGGGGGAGGGCAGAACTACAGAAATGGCTCCACATTTAACTGCTTCATCTGCCCACTGGTTGCCATCTGATTGTTGGAACATTGCTGCAGTGTCTACAGTCAATTTTTCAAATTTAACAGTTCTCGTCCCTTGAAATTACTACTTTACTGCTCCTTCTTTGAAGTATCTCAAGCTGGACACCCAAAATGACCATCATGTTACTTGAAATTTGGCTGATCTCTATTTTAGAGAAAGTCTCTGCAAACATATATCCATCTCTACTTCTAAGGAAAAAGGGTGGAAAGTCGGCTGCATTTGCTAGTCTAGACATAGTCAACAATGTAGAAAGATGCTTTAGACGTAGTTGACGGCAAGGACTCTGTTTTGTGAAAAAGAAACTTCCTGGACTGTTGCTGCTGAAGACATGGCTGTCCTGTGCTACCAAATGCCTTCTTTGCTTTTCGGCCTCACATCATGAATTGCACTGAAGAGCAAAGACTCAACTTGAATTGGATTATTTTGAAAGATCAGTTCCACTGCACATATTTGCATGGCATTTGGCCTAGCAGGGAACTAAAACCTCTGATTATTTAAGTAAGGAAGGATCAATACCTGAACGGAAGCCCTCACACATAAATTCACCCAGGGACTGCGAGGACTTTCCTATGTACATTGGCACGAGAACTTTAGATTGCAAAGCCGGCATGCCAAGATGCCAGACCTAGATTGTCCTCAGAGTCTAACACCTACAACATTCAAGGCACACGCTCATTTCAGCTCTCAGCATCCACTCATTAAGCTCTCTGTTCCTCACAAATATGGAATATGCTGAGCCTTCAGCAGGTACAAATTGAGATGCTTTTTTGTCAATACCTAAACGTGCCCTTGTGTGCACAATGGGGGGGGGGGGGGGG
>NW_010420455.1:8374-12972 GCF_000710305.1 Buceros rhinoceros silvestris | reverse complement strand
CCGTACCGGTGCCCTTGGCGGGAGAGGGGGGGGGGGGGGAGGGGCAGGCGGAATAACTCAGTACAAACCTAAAGTTGAACAGCTAAATTCTTGTGATATTTCTTTAGAAAGAGGCAGCCAAAAAGAAAAGCTTTGATCAGGAGGTAACCCTGTATCCTGGGACAGTGAATTGTGGCTAAGCCATAACTTGAGCCGGCCTTCGAAGTTCTGTACAATGGCCTATGGACACTGCTGCATATAGACAATACTATTGTTTATTAATTCTTAGGTAACAAAACTGGTCTGCCAAACACAGAAAATGTTGTATTCTTATTTTACAGAATTCTAATTCCAATTTTACAGAATTATAAAATTTGATTTTGTAAGCAGACAGAAAACATACTGTGTTTCCAATAGCTTCCAAGAAAAGAAGTTCCCTTTCTCCAGCAGGGGCTGACTGGACTTCCCAACTTCCTAACACGGTGCTTTCCAGTCTGCACTGAATTACACCCAAACACAGAAATACTTCATTTCTCCAGAGAGCAGCCAGTTATTTCAGCTCATATCTGACTTCAAAGTTGATCATCAATAAAAATAATAGCTTTTTGTGGCATATATACAAAACCTAAACGATGAGAATATCCTAACTGAGCAAGTATGTATTATGCATACGCATCACTTCATGGTAAGATCACGTGTTTAATAATGGAAAGTCATGTTTTAGCAGTTTAGAAAATAAATCAAGAAGTTATTAAATAAAACGTGGGCTAACTGACATATGCAGAAGACAATTACATAATACAGAGTTAAGTCTCAGCATAAGACAGTCTTGCTTATCTAAAGTAGCAGGAGACTTTAGTAATCAGTTCAGAACGTTTGTTACACAGCTCATCAAAAATCAACCATCTCCAGGAAAACTGCGCTTCTTAGCACCATTTTGGGATACCAGTTCAATATGAACTCAGAATAGCGATATTTAATGAATTATCAGCTCTCTAGTCCTCTAAATGACTGAAATTTCTAATTCAAGTGCAGCTTTCCTCAAGAAAGAGCCACCAACCACTAGTTATCTGCAGAGCACAAACCATACTTACTGTTCTGCATATCCCCACAGCTCGCAATAGAGCAGATTAAAAGAATGAACAGAACCCTCATTTCAGCTTTGTTTTATTTAATATATGCCACAGACCAACACATGTGAATATATGGTCCACATTTCCCCTTCTCATTCACGAGCACAGAATGATCCCAGAGTGCACTTCTAATCTGGGTAGGTCTATATTTTCACCTTGACAGCTGGAAATTATCTACCACAGGATATCTTTTTCAAAGATCACTCAGATCTCATTTTTGGCAGTGTACGCTAACTGAAAGTACCTACATGGAGAAACCCGGTGTATTTTGAAGTATTGATTTTTAAAGGACATCATATGGGATGAAATGCTACCTTGCTTCACAGTACAGAAAAAAATGTCAAATGGATAATATACATAGATTTTCACAGATAGATCTTGTATAATGAAAATATCATCTTGCATCTACTTGCTATTTCTTTGAAACCAATGAGGTCAGACTCCTGCCAGCCACAGACCCCTCTCTGACAGGTAAAGACGGCTCCTCTTTCCCTCTGAGCTTACATTTGGTCAACTTCCTGCACGGAATAAACCCACAGAAACCCTGACATGCGTAACCAACTCAAAAACTGTTTGGCAGCAGCTGCACAACATGGGAAACACTCATAGTGGGTCCACTCCTTCTTAGGAGAAGTACCAGGAATTCTCCAGTCCCAAGAAATTAAACAACACTCGAGGACAGATGCCATCTATATGAATGAGGAAACAGCAGACATCAATGTCCTTCATCTGGTAGACACGGCAAGGGGTGATAACTTTATACATAACCCCAACAGTAGCTGTTTAGCCTACAGGAAAATGGTTCATTGTTCCTTCTAATATTCTCACTCACAGGTACGTCGCTGGGCTAGACAGAGAGAGCCTATTAGGCTCGGCTAGTCATAGGCCTAAGTAGTCTCAGGGCCATTGCAAACCAATGGAGCTTCAACTCCCCATACCAGTGGCTTTGCCCCCAGATCCTCATTTTATCTGAGAACAACTCACAGATGTATTCCCATAACGCACTTTAAGAAAGCGGTGAGTTAAATCTGAACTAGTCACGATACACTCTTTTAATGGCAAGGAGGAACTGCCAGAGGGTGATTCATCTAAGCTATCTTTGGAGCCCTCTCTAAGACGAGATGAATCAGGCTGTGGAGATATCCCTTCTCTTCTGAGCTGTTCATGCAGGCACACTTGCACTGGCTTTCTCTGTGAGTTCACGGACAGGCATGTATCTCTGTGCGTGCACACATGCTGAAAGAGTCCCCTTCTACATGCAAATGTTAGAACCTTGTTCTCTGGGCTGTTCTGGTCTGTGTAGCAGCTTCTAGACATGCACAGGTGTATGACTGTGAGGACTCAAAGGATTCACTCAGCAGACCCTGCCTAATATTGAAAAGACAGCAACTATCCTTCAGGTAATCACTGACCCTCTTAAGAAATACAAAGCCTGAATCGGGAAGAAGTTAGAAGCTTGAGATAAGGACCCAAGAATGACACGCACACATATCTGCTGCTGACAAAACAGGAAACACTAATTCAACTGCAACAAGTTCCTTTGAAAAATTTACTGTTCATAACCACCTTGTGCACTATAAACTGTGGCCTCTATATACAAGTTGGTACAACTTTCTGATGTCCACACAGAATAATAGAAAAGCATGCTAATCTTAGTTGAAAGTTAGTCAAAAAGATTTCATGGAGGTTTAACAAGATTCTCTAGCTATGTTGAAAGCTATGAAATTCTTGAATAGTAAGTTATGTTCTTTCGATGGATTCTTTAAAATTCTGTCATGCTTAGACTAAGTTCGGAAATGCAATGAAAGGGTTAATCACTCACCGGCATATTACTATTCATTAAGGACATTATTTCCATATGGAGGTGTAGAATATTTTTTGTATGTATGCTGAACACAGGCACAGCGAGCAACCATCCCTAAACACATAGGGCAGAAGATATTTTTATAAGAACAGGAATAAAAATTACATGGTAAGATAGAAGACAGTAAGAGATAAATATTGGCCAGTAAGATGACTACATTTATCACCAAAACCTCCGATTCCATATATAGCAGGAACTGCAGGATCCCGTATCATGCTGTGCCTTGAAGTTGCCAAAACCTGAGTGATTTTTTTGGGAAAGTGACTTTGGTATCTTAGAAAGACTTTCTGGGTATCAGTGGCATGACTTGAACCGGCAAGTATCAGAAAGCTTGTAAGAGAGCTGGTTCTGGTAAGGTTTCCCATGTGATTTCTAGAAACTAAGTTTCCTGACAGGGACACAAATTCCTTGTAGCTTATCCAAGCTGAACTGCTGAGTCTTTCTGAAGTGTGCCAAGGAACTCAGCATGGGGAGAGAGGGAGGCTGCCCTCAAGAGCAGGGTGTTTTTAAGTGACACAACCAATGCAGGGACACAACTGCACTTCCAAGAGCTGCGCAGAAATCCCAGGTGAGTCTGACAGAGCACTTACTATTTCTCCAACTAATTATTTCTCCATTATTTATTTCTCCAAGTTTTTTATGGTATGGCCAGCAACTGCCCAACAAAGAGAAGTTCTCTATCACAGTGAAAGCTGAGTTGCTTCTCCCATGTACCACCGAACTTTACTGGATGCTGCGGTCAGACACAACATGATTAGCCCCCACTTTGAAATAATTTCCTCCCTTGCAGTTTTCTCTCCAAACTGAACCATTTAGTTTAGCCTTGGTTTATGCACTCACACGGAGCTAAACTGTGAGTTTGCTGCCTAGCCCAAAGCCAACAGCAACAGGCAGTAGAGCAGCCTTAAAGCAGTCTGTAGGAACAACTGCTGTCTGGGGGTCCCTCTGCTCTTACATGGAGATTGAGGGCAACCAGTCTCATCAGAACTTTCTCTGAAGTACTGCTCGACCAGTGCCAAGAGATCCAGGAGAAGAAGTGTTTTTCTGTGTACCGGTGTCTGAAAAATGAAAAACTGAAGAGAGCAAATGAAAATACTTGAAAGATGATGTTTTGATGAGACCCAACCGTGAGCTGCACTTGCAGTGCAATTTTCACTTCCTTTCAAAGAATTCTTCAAAACATCTCTATGATGAATAAAATAATAAAAGCACCTAAAAGGTAAATAATGTGTTCAAAGCTTTACAGAAACAAAAATCTATTGTATAGCTCTAGAAAAAACAGCATGATTTAATCTCTAGGGCTGTGCTTCCTTTGCAAGCACACTTCCCCAGTCACTTTCCGAACTACCAAGAAAATAAATCGGATACAAAATCACTTTGAATGTTCAGGTTTTTAATCAAATTCCCCACAACTGTGTTCTCTATGTTTCTTCCTTTGAGTATTCTACTCTAAAAACCACTTACTGATAACAAGGTGAACAGGAATACAGTTTCCATCATACATGCTACGGTTTGAAGTTCTAAGCACAAATATTCCTAGAAGAACTACACGGTGACTCTTTATTCCATAATAAAATCTCACAAAGAAAAGAAAAACTCAAGTTGATTATAGTTAATTAAAC
>NW_010420455.1:0-8303 GCF_000710305.1 Buceros rhinoceros silvestris | reverse complement strand
GGAAAGAGATTGAAACTTACTACAACTTAATTTTTGTAGATCCATATAAAAGGTCTTCTTGCCCCAGACAGATGGTCAATATCCAGTTAACCTCACCATGTTCCTTATATATTAAATTCATCAGCTGATGCCCAGCATTCCAAATTACTCTGTGACTACACAGCACTGGAGAGAATAACACTTCACTGCCCAGTAGCTGATGGGTTTTTTGAGCAGAAAAGCCTTGTTCAAAATGAATGGCACAAGAAGTGAGCTGAATGACAAAACGATACCCTGCTATAGAAACAAGAAGCCACATTAGTCCACAGCTCGTCTGTCTGGAGCTGCTACAGTACCCACAGATGGAGAAAGAAACTCAAACGGCCATGGGAGAAAGCAACTCAAGGGGAAAATCCCCATCTGGGAAGTGGGGTCCCTAAGAGAAGAACCAGGCTGTGCTGAGATCTGTGCTGGCTGTGGCCACACCTGAGTGAGCCAGATCTCACCTGTGTAAAAGAGTATGATGCATACTTGACGTAAACCTATAGGAGTCAGCTGTGGTAGGGGAGTTTGTCATCTACCACAATTTGTCTCTTTACAGTCTCTGACTAAACTCACTTTTCATTAAGAATCACTCCCAGAGAATTAGGTTTTAGCCTTTGGACAGAGACCTGTGAGAGGAGAAATACCTTGTTTGATATTCAGATTACTCTGTTCTGTAACTGGTATATGCAGAGTAAATAAACTTAATTTACACAGAAGAACTTGATGATTTCTCCCTCTAATGAAGGATTAACTATCAATGTCTTGAAAGGCATTTGGCAGGAGTAATCCTGCAAGCCTTCCTTCTTAGGGGGCTGGACTACTGAAGAAACAACTTCAGTTCCAGCTGACAGTCTGCTGACAGATCAAAGTTGATTAATACAGTCCGAAAGGCCCACAGATCCAGCCTTATACTCCAGTGACCAGGTTGGCCCTTTCTTTCCACTAGTTAGTGTAGTGGTTATGCTGTGTATTCCCAAATCACACATGCCTTCTTACTGTGTAAGCATAATTCTCACAAGAATGCCTTAAATAACTCTGATGAACTCAAATGCACCAAGATTGCAATTAAAAAAACCTAATAGCAAGGTCTACCATTCAGGACTGCTAATAAGATTACTGCAGTTAATAGTTTTCCTCCCTAAAATAGATGTTGCTTAGCCATGTTACTAAGCTCACAGACCTCTGCTCTCAACCTTCTAGGGCAACTGCCATGACTGTACTATAATATATACCATGCTCCTAGGGCTGGAAGACAGATTTGATGCCACAGAGGCCGGGCCACTGCAAGGTTAATTCTTCTCAGCAAGAACCAGATAGGATGTCCAACAGCTCTGCTCCCTTGTGCAGTGGTAAGGTGTTTATTTACCCACGAATGTCTGGATAGGAATCAAACCCATGCTTGTGGGGTAAAATCCCAACAGATCGATCTAGGCATCAAAACTTGAGAATTCCAAAGCAAAGATTCCCAGAAATAAGGGAAAGTCTCCTAACAGACAGTGCTCTTGAAGCTTAAGTACTCATGAAAAAGAAACAAACTCTTGGCTATAACAGGGGACAATATTACCATGTTTAGAAGACATTTTAGCACAAAATAATTATTTCTTTGAATCTGAACAACCTGTTGAAAAGAATGCATTCTCAATGGGAATTTTTTTTTCCCATTTATTTTTCATAGGCATCAAGTGACCAGGCATGAGAAGGTTCCCTTGGTGACAGGTTATAAGGCATCCTGACATACAGTTTGGAAGAAAGGCAAGCTTGGGGCTCTCCCCTGGAACTATCAAGTCTCTACTCCAGCACAGTTTGGTGGTGTCCTTTTTCACGTTAGCTAGCACATGGCTCTCCTTGGTTGCAATCTTCTGCTGCAAGCAAAGGGCTAACTCGGTTTATAGCACAAAGGAGTCCTAAGCCTCTGCCAAGGAATCCTAGATGATGAGAAAATTGTTTTACAACAGAAGACAAAATACTGATGAAATTCCAACTAACTTGCTACAATTCAGTTTGCAAATTGTTTTAAAAAAGACTGACCAATTAACTTAGTTCAGTAAGAAGCTAAGAAAACAGCCAGGGCTTATCAAACAACATTAATCTAGTGGCAGAGAAATATAATCAAATTTCCATTTTGCCTCCATTTAACTCTATTTTTATTCCTCACTCTTTTGCTGTGCTTCAGTGTCCCAAGCCATAGAGCCCACATGCTTCATTCCTATTTTACTTTTATCCATCATCCTGCCCTGTTTTACTTCTCAGGAGCAGGTCCACACCACACACATTGTCAGTGATGATCTCTGAAATCCATTGGTGGACTTCCTGAAATCTGTCCGGGAATATGAATAACTAGTTTGAAAGCTGTTTTCTCATTAAATGCCTCCATCTGTGTATCCACCCAAGACTGGTAGGAATGGGGATGGGGACCCATCCATGCCAGGTCAGAAATGATCACAAGGCATTACACGTTACATGAGTCATTCCATTCAGCAGCTGCTTCTTCTTCAAGAATTTCCTTGGACTACAGCTTTGCTCAAGCAAGACAGAAGTATTTCCCACCCTTATGAAGGGGGAACATGCTAAAATAAAGAGGAAGGAAAAGCTACATCCATAATAGAAAGACAAGTGACAAAGGAAGGTTTCAGGAGTTGTCACAGAGAGGGGTAGGAACAAACCTTCTGGCAAGAGGGAAAATGGTGCCTGCAGGGCACGAGGTCTCAGACGGCGATGAGCAGGTCTCACCTCTGCCAGAGACGGAGAAGTTTCACCCTGAGCAGCCTGTCCACCTGCCATCCCCGACTCTGATGTGCAGAGGGTTTGTACATGAAGGACAGACCAAACTAAACCCAGTATATTTAGGAATGCTACTGATTTCAGATGCTTTCTAATCTCTTGTGCTTCATCCCTAAGCATACACAACTGTGTGCTTAGTAACTCCACAAAAGGTCTAGCCACCTTTTTTTTTTTTAATGTGATTAGTGCCCCTGACCTCATGGCTCTGAAGAATAACCCATAAATCACAAGGCTATCCCCTGCGGAGAGAGCCCACAGAAGGCTGTGTTTGTGCTGATAGGATCTCAGAATTGACCTCTGGGGTCAGGATAATGGGTGCAAGTTTCAGCTCCAAGGAGGGGTTACGGACAGAGAAACACATACCCTGGAAAAGTCCAGGGAAGAGAGGGTAGCTCTTTCTGTTTAGGTCCCAAATATCTAAAATCCCAGACACCTGGGATTCTCCATCCAGCAAACCTGAAGTTCAGGATGATTCTGCATCAACATTCCACACACATACACGTGCTCATGTGAACAGCCAACCCACACTGAAACACTGGCTTTGCTCCATTATTAGTTTTCAGGTACCCCATAAACCCAACCATATGCAGTATTAACTTCATTTTACTTGGCTGTTGTATTACTTTTCCCAGGCTGAAACAAGCACATTGAAATCTAACAGCCAACTGCAGCACACATAGAACAGCTTCTTTCATATTTCCATCACACAATTTAAAAACATGACTTAGACAAGGACCAGCAGATTCACACAGCCCAGTCACACTGCCAGGAGAGAGGCACTGTACTGCAGATGAAGGAGAGCATCTCCTCCCACCAATTTCCTCCTCACATCAGCACAGAAGACCTCCCTTACAGCTCTATAAAACAGACTGGCAAAGGAAGAGATCTGCTCATCAGTTAACTGTCACCCTAACTGCCAAAGGTGTATGTAGAGTACTGACTGCAAAACAGGCTATCACCTACATACCGACACACTGCCACGGCACGTCCCAAAGTACTACGGCCAAGTAGTACTCATCCAGCTCCACTTAATAAGCAAATCATGGCCTCCTGCACCAGGTTCAGTCTATGAGTGGTCTTAAGATGTAGCACCACGCAGAAATTATTACAGTAATCCCCTCCTAAAGTAATAAGGTGTTGGATTAATTTGGTAAATAGAGTAATAGAAAATGGTCACATTCTAATGAGAGGCAGGCGGAAAGCAAACAGAGGGGATAATAATAATCTAAGAAACCCTATTCTGGCAGCTTTTTTCCATACATTTTGGACAAAAGGGGTCAACTCCAATCCCTTAATCCAGGGGTCCCACTGCTTTATTACCCCACCACCCATCCTAACCCATCTTGCACGGGCCACAGGTACTAAAATGGTTATCCATGTATGCTTGTATGTGTACTGCATTAAATATTCCATTTCACTGTCTGCTGTTGTAAGACAGCCACAACACTGACATGTTTGACAAGTGCATATATTTATTTTCTTTTGCTAAGCTTTGAAATAAAGCTTTAAGCCTACTGAAGCAGCCCCAAGCTGCCTCAGTAAGACTTATGAACAAGAATTTGTTTGCAAAACAAACTGAGCTTCTCTGGGATGGTATCAAACAAAACGGAACCTCCCAGACAGCACGTCCATTCTCTCTAAGAGATGGTAACAGAACCAACTGAGTTTCAATATTAGTATTTAAGCACACAACTGGGGAACACCCACAGCTGGCCACCAAGCCTCTTGTGTCAGAGGCTGATGACTGCTAGACTTCCCTCAGTGACTGGTGTAGGAAGGTGTCAGGTTTGCAGATGGTGATTCTCAGCTGACTTCCATGCAGGTCTGACCTCTGAATGCACTGAAAAGGAAGATACTGCACAACAGTGCAGAGCACTGCACTCGTCACCCTAGAGCATGGTATGCTTGCTCACCTCAGTTAAAATAGTCCTTTGGTAACTAGTACTGGTATGAACCAAACAAACCTTTTTATCCACACTATTGTAGAGTCCAGAGGTATGGGCCACCTGAGTTCGCTTCAAGCAACAGAACAGACTCCCTGTTGTCATTTGCCAAGAGTTTAGCTACGGTTTCCTAGCCAGAATTTCTGTGTCTAGAAGACTGACTGCTCTGACGCTTCCCGTCACTATCACAGCATAGCTTACTAAAACCCCATAACACCCCTAGAAGTCTTGCACACCTTGCAGGCAAGCTCACCTTGACCCTTGCTCTTGTCAAATCTAGTTGTGTGGCTCTCACAGATACCCTGAGTATTTTACAAGTGGTAACAGGGAAATGCGGTTCGAAAAGTGCTAATACTGTATGCTGCCTGTAACTCAGGTCATAAGCAATCTTCCAGACAGCTCTACAGCTTTTTGCTTTGATATCCATAGAATTTACCTGCAGTTTCTTACAAAACACATTTCTCCACATTCTGCCTCTCTATGTCCCCTCCATGAAAGGGGCAAAGGGGGCTTACAATCAAAAGAAGACAGACAAGGATCAGCTGCTGAAAGCTATAAAAACAACAGTTCTGACCTTGGAAGCAGTCAAAACAAAATTACATCTTATCTCATTGCCTGCATGGGTATCTGATTAGCTGGAAAGACATTTCACATGGCAAGAAAGAACTACACACAGGAAAATCCTGCCTGCATGCAATAAACCAACCCAAGAGTAAATTCACAAAAGTGAATTCAGAACAGTTACTTTAGGAAAGGAGGTGGACGGGTCCTCAAAGCTGGCTGCCTGGATGCCATCCCATCACTAAGGGTTAGGTCATTTGCTATTCCAGCCTTAGAATTCAGTGTCCTTGTTTATAATTATTTTTAAAGATGTTGTTAGCACTGAAAACATAATTATTCCTTGGACAAGGATGAGGAAGGCTGAAGGTAGTTCTCAAGGGTGAAAAGAAGTTTCTGGTGTGTGCATGAAGGTACAGGAAAGATACTGGAAGGTAAACGAAGGAAACCGATGCCAGTGGTGGGCTAGCAATATGCAATTCCATTAGAGAAGAGGTGGTACATTAGGCTTGGGATAAACTGCTAACCCTATCCAATACACAGGGTTGAAAAGGAATTGTGAGGTTTGTGTCATTTGCATCACAAACTATGCAGGTCAAACAGTTTCTTTGTACTAAGAGGTGAGATAAAGCAGTTCAGCTAGCTGAGTGAAACGAGAAACTCCATTTTGGGGTTCAGATGTATGTCTGGGAATTGAGACATAGCTGAAACATCTTTGCTGGGTATTTTGTTTGTGTGCGCCTTTGTTTTTTTTATAAGGAATGAAATGCTAGTTAGTCCCAATGCGTGCAGTATCAGCTATATAGCTCAAAAACCCTACTATAAAAAGGAGCGAGCTGAAGGAGACCATGGGATTTGCACCAGCCAAACATTTTAAAAAAGAAAATCCTCTCTGAGGACAAACCACACTGAAATTGTTCCCCGGCAGCATTTGGGGAAGGGGAGGAAGAATGCACACACTGGCTCAAGTTCCCAAAGAAAACCTTGCACTCTCTAACATGGGCAAGTGTAGAGAGGCTTTATTTAAAAACAAACAAACAAATTAGCCAAACATCTTTCCTATACCTCAAGCCACTTCCTCTGTATTTAGTGCCTGAGCTGTTAATTTAAGGGCAAAGGAGTTGCTGATCCTGACCATGAACTCCATAAATTAAATAACATTCAGAAAGCAGCTTTTGGCAGAGATACCAGAGAAATTGCTAAGTCTTACAGCCAGGTTCTGAGAACTAGTAATTTCTTTTTTCATTTGTGAAGGCAGTACCTAAAAGCTACATTGCACTCGAAATTCATGAGAGACTCATTGAAACACACAAAACTAGACTGATAAAATTTCAGATTACAATGTATTTGGAAACAGTAATTAATGAATAACAAGCATATCACCATCCTGTACACCAGGTGATAACATTTGGGAACATTTACCCAAGAAATACACTCTTCTTTCTGCACCCTGCACGCTGAACACTCTTGCTGCATGCAGTACAGTTTTCCCCAGCAGCAACACCAAAAGTTCAATTTACTGGAAAAACAAGGAGGCTGCTATAAAGATCTGCAATACAGGCTGATGGCAAGACCTTTATCTACTGATGCACACAATTTCAATAGCTTTTATATCATGTGATCTGCAAATGGTCAGAGATAATCAGAGATATTTACTTAAAAGATCTCTGTGAATTTTTTTCAGCGTTGTGATGACTTCAAAAATAAGGAGCTACTTCAACTCCTGATCAAGGTAAGCTCCGTGAGTGCTCTGTGAGGTTACAGAGATAGAGATCAGCAGAAATTAGCCCTATGGAGTAAGTACAGACTTTCCATTGGCCTACCACAGGAACAGGAATGTACTGGCACGCCAGATTTCGAGGCACGTATAATGATTATTGATATGACAAACCTGCCTTCTAAATGGACTGTATATTGCATGCAGTCATAGAGCTATTCTCAGCCTAAATCCTCTGCTGAAAATACTGTAAACACAAAGTACACGAACAGCCTGTATTTGAAATTAAAGTAAAAAATTATTTGATTCATAAAAACAGAAACAAACAGTCCCAGCCAAGAACAGAAACCCCAAGTAAACCCAAAGAGTAACTTCCCCATCAGAGAAATTAATGCAATTATAGAGTCATAAAAATCACTGCAAATCCCCCAAGGAACTGATTCAGCAATTCTCCACGTCTCCCTGAGCCTGCTGAATGCTCACTGTTTCCAGCCTCAGTTACCACTGGGAACTGCCATCCCATTTCAAGCTCCGGGCTCCGGTTTGAAGAGCGAAGCTGACACCAGTGAACCTGCGGCAGCGAGGCACCATCTCCCCCCTGAGCGGCAGCGACCCAGCCACACACCGCAGAGCAATGCCGCTCCGCAGAAGCAGCGTTAACTTCTTCTGTGAGAACAAAAGCCTCAGGTAAGGGCCACGCCTGGCTCCTGCACTGGGATGAAACAGCATTTAGACCCCCGTGCTTCCCGAAGGACACACCTGAGCACTCTAGGAGGCTGTGCCTGCCTAGCAGCAATGGGCTGAGACTTACTTCTTCGCTGTCAACCAGACCTAGAAAAAGGTCCTTGCTTCCCCCTCGAAAGCACAAACACGACTGCAACGCAGCAGCGAACCTGCAGGAGGCAGGCACCTGAGTTTTTCAAAATTACTGACCATGGGTAAGACGTGGTAGCACCATCCACAAACCTCAAACACAAAGAATCAGAGAATCATTTTGGTTGGAACAGGCCTGTAAGATCATTGGGTACATCCGTACACCCTGCCAGGGCCCCTGAACCATGTCCCTCAGCACCACATCTGTGTGTCTTTTCAATACCTCGGGGGATGGGGACTCCACCACCTCCCTGGGAAGCCTGTTCCAATGTTTTAACATCCTTTCAGTTAAGAAATTTTTCCCAATATCCAAACTAAACCTTCCCTGGTGCAACTGCAGGCCATGTCCTCTTGTATTATCACTTGTATCCCTCCCCCCCTCCAGGACTCCCGTTCTCAGCAGGCCC
>NW_010420454.1:5421-13238 GCF_000710305.1 Buceros rhinoceros silvestris | reverse complement strand
TTTATATTCATTATAAAATGAATAACAAATTTTTATTTCAAAAATTAAAACTGAGCCATCCATTTCACAAATAACAGCATGGGAGATGTCAAAACAATTACAATTTTGTAAATAAATTTGACAAAAATAGAAGTATTTGCGTTCTTACAGATGTCCCTTAACTAAGCAACTGTGGCTGTTTTCCCGAATGATTTCATTTGATACTAATAGATGAATACTGTATCAATCTTAATGCATACTCGGAATTAATTTTGTTTTTTTGTAGTGGGCATTAATCACAGGATAAAACAATCGAATCAGGGAAATTCACTTAATTTATTGCCAATTAACAAAAGCTTTTAATTAACTGGTTTCACTATTGAGAAAGACAGACAAACAAGAAGTTAACACCTCACTTTCAGTAAAGACACCTCTCTTTCCCCCTTCCTCATATCCAATGCCTCATGCAATGTGTTGCACTTGGTTCAGTGAGACAAGAGGTGGTCCCAGAGAACGGTGTGCAGCAGCTCCTTCCTTTTGCCTCTTTTTGTTTCTTACTCCTTTTAACCTGTTCTGGTGAATTGACCTGCATACCTTTGGAGGCCATCAGCCTGCTCCAGAGGGGTTTCCTCTATGGGACACAGATCCCATTAGAGGTGCACCTCATCCTGGGTCATCTTCAATGTGTCTTTCACTGCTTGGGTGTCTCTCGCCCCTAGAAAATTTTAGTCCATATAAAGTGTACACTGTTAAAATCGTGGAATGGTTTACTTCATCATGGTCACAGTTTTTTAAAGAGCAGAACAAGCCTTGTTGTAAGAAAATAATTAGAAATGTGATCTTCAGAAAGATTGGGTTTTTAATGCACTTTTGCAGTTTTAAGACTTAAATAGTTTGTGCTTCCACATCCAAATCTTCATTTCTCACAAGATAAAAAGTAAGACTTTTTGTTCTCATTAATCTTCTCCTCGTTGACTAGGATGATATATCAAGCATATTAAACATTTGTTGTAGGTTGTTTATTCCTGCTTCCTAGTGAGCCAACAAATTTGGGAAAATCTCTGTTTGTATTACTGTTGCAGTGTGCAGAAAGCAAAGTTTGTGGCAGTCACTGCCTAATGATGTTTTCGCACATCATTCATTGTTTAAATGAATGAGACAAATGTGGTGCTTAAATATTACATGCCACTCTTTTCCCCAAGCCAAGACTCCACCTGTGAAGCCATGCTATCAGGCTTTTGTTTTATGAACGAGATAAAGTGGAAATCCTAACCAGCAGCTGGTTTTGGAAGAGGCAGGGCAGGAGAGAGAGGGGAACAGCAAGGATTTTTTTTAATGCTTATTTTGTTTTGCAAAAAAACGTGTCCTTTTGGATGATTTCCTATTGGGGCAGCTGTTCATATAATGTTTTTAACTACAGTTGCCATCAGGCCAGCTGCAAGTCTATGATTTCTACATCCTCAGACTAATATATTCTCCTGCTGATCATTGTGTGGTATCCTAGAGCAATATAATAACTCCATAGGTTGGACAATGAGACAGATAGCAAAGGCAGACTTCATCCATTTTCAAATAGCCAGTTCAAAATTTTCCCCATTAGATGATCAATACAAATGCCAATTACGTCATAAAAGCCGAGGTGATTGCTTAGGTTGACAATGTGAGTATGTTCTTCTTCACCTAACCTTAGAGAGGCTGCGTAGGAGCATCCATTTTGTTAGCGGAAGAACAGTACTCTGGCCCTTCTGGCAGTTACCTCCTCTGAAGGAGGTCAGTGTGACAAGCAGCATATACAAGCACAGGCTGCCACTTCATCTGGGCCCATAAACAAGCTGTTACAAGGCCAGTCAAGTCCCCAGGACTTCTCCAAACTGTAGAAACACATAGAAAGTAAATGGGTACATTGCATTTATTTATACTAGTGTAACTTCAAAATGCAGGTGATACACCTTGTTAAAGACATGAGAAAATACTCTTAAAGAATTTACTCCTTTGTGAGTTCATAAAGTTCATAGTACATATTTCTTGCCTCATCTTATTACACTGTAAAAGCACTTACATCTATATGAATGGTACATACACTGCTGTCTGCAAAAAGCCAGGCATATAAATACTTGGAAATGTTTATACTGTAGCATTCATAAAGATGATGCTTTTTCTAGTTTTTGTTTATGTTTTTCTCTTTGCCATATTGCACAAAATCTGGATATGATTGTGTACAAAGGATTTGGAATCCAAACAGCCTGGGCTACAAGCAGTATCACACACAAGTTAATATTCTGTTGTTATTTTTGCCCTTAACATACATTCTTTTTTATAAAGCTACTTCAGCAAGACGCTGGATCAAAAACTGCAGAATTAATTGTGGTCAGACCCCAGTGATGTGTATGTCTTTCATTTTATAATATATGCAATATATTAAAAAGCAAACAAACAAACAAATGAAAGGTTACTTTTTTTATATCTCTGTATCTGAATGCTTAATAAAACTTATTTTCTCTTTTGTTCAGATACGCAGAAAAATGTCAATACAATGATAAATATCCTGATATATCATCAGGCTTCTAATATTTATTACTGTGAATACTGTAAAGCAGGATGGTGATGAACCACTTCTAACACCCAAACAATTCAAGCACATCTACATCATTCTACTGTGTTGCCATAAAATATTACTCTGGAAAACCTGAACTCTGAAGCCACTGAGTCTAGTGGTGCTTTTGTTGGATTTTGTTGAAAAGTAATAGATAAAAATTGTTATGAGTCTATGTGTTAATCTTTCCTTTTTATTATGTCCTTCATGGATTCGGATTCCAACTGAAATTCTAACTTGTGATAAGATTGTGTTGTTCTTTTACTTTTTATTAAGTGTGTGGCTTTGGGAGAGGATTACATTAACAGTATATTTAATTATGAGGTTCTTCTCTTAAGCTTGATATTTTCAAGGAAAGTAAATAATTAACATTATTCTTAACACCTGGGGGTGTTGGTCCATAACCAGCTGATTATGAGCCAGCAGAGTGCCCAGCTAGCCAAGAAGACCAGTATTAGAAATAGCGTGGCCAGCAAGACTAGTAAAGTTATCATCTCCCTGTACTCAGCACTGGTGATGCCGCACCTCAAATACTGGGTTCATTTTTGGCCCCTCACTACAAGAAGAACATTGAGGTGCTGGAGCATGTCCAGAGAAGGGCAACAAAGCTGATGAGCAAGTCCTCTAGAGAGCAAGTCGTATGAAGAGCGGCTGAGGGAACTGGGATTCTTTAGCCTGGAGAAAAGGAGGCTCAGGGGAGACCTTATTGCTCTCTACAACTACCTGAAAGGAGGTTGTAGCAAGGTGGGGGTTGGACTCTTTTCCGAAGTAACAACTGATAGGACAAGAGAAAATGGCCACCAGGGGAGGATTAGGTTAGATATTAGGAACAATTTATTTACAGGAAGTGTTGTAAATCATTGGAACGGGCTGCCCAGGGAAGCAGTGGATTCACCATTCCTGGAAGTGTTTAAAAGACATGTAGATGTGGTGCTTAAGGACATGATTTAGTGATGACCTGGCAGTGCAGGGTGAATGGTCTTAACGGTCTCTTTCAACCAAAACAATTCCGTGATTCCATGAAATGTCACTGAACTTTGATCCAGTACCTTTTTCTGGAAGATGTTGTACTGCTGTAGGTTGCACACATCACTAAACAGGAAGCCAGTGTTTATCACTGCGGGGAAACCTCAGGGAAATCCTGTCACACATCCTTTCTTGACTTACCGTCTTGTGATTGTACCTAACTAACATGAGCAGCAATATTTTTTTGCTGTTGTTGTTGTTCACTCTAAGGGAAATTAGTATAAGTGAAAATCAAGTAATTGAAAAGTAAATAGATAAAGATACCTCATTGTGGGAGAGCTTTAGCTTTTCACCATACGTTTTATACAAATTAGTGGCGAAAGTTTTATTAAAGTAGATTTTACTTTGCGGTTTCAATAAATTTCTACATTTGTCTCTCTGTATGGGACTCTGAGTCAAGTACTGGCATTTCCCAATCAGTTTAATTAGGGGAGTGGGGTGGGAGGAGCAATTTCATTCATACTGTGTGATAAAATAGAATACTGCAGTCTTACAATGGACAAAAATAATTTTTATTTGCTGGCATTTGTATTATGTACTGCTTTGATCTTCTGGTTTAAATGAATGGTAAAAGCTATAAAAAATGAAAAGTGCAGGACTGGAACTTAGCCTGGTATAGCCCAGTGTTCACAGTATAAGGTAGGAATCATGGTCTGCAGGGGTTAATAATGTGGGAAAATGTTTGGAGATAGAAAATTGGTGTCATGGTCAAACAGAAAAGAGAGCTCTGTCAGCCGTAAAACAGTTCAAGAACACGGATCTAACCTCTGAACTGAGCTCAACATAGGATCACCAAGTAATTATCAAGTCTGGTGCTACAGTAACCTCTCCTTTCAGGTCTAGAGATACTGTGGTGCCAGGCTAATGTGCTATCCACTGCTTGTTTTAAGCATCTCTTTTTCTTGGAGGAAGTTTATGCTATCTGTCTCTTACCAGCCATAGAAACTCTTGCTTTTCACTTTCTCCCATTCTTCCACAAAGGTGGTATAGTCTTCCCCTTTTAGAAGGAGAATTAATGAAGAAATTTGTGAATGACAGTATAGGATGGTTTATGTCTTTTATATTTCTAGCACACTCTCACATATATGGTGTACTTTGGGGTCCTCTCCAGCTCTACTGGATGTACTGAGGTTTACAGTGCTTTTCCAGAAAACCTGAAGGATTTGTAGGTGGGAAGCTTAAAGATGTAATGAAACCAAGCCAGGCAACACAGTCGGTGTAACTTGAAATGACCAAGAGGCAGAAAGAAAATAATGAGGAAAAATGTCAGCTGCTAAAGAAAGCAAACTTCTTCCTGCCATCTTCCACAGATGAGGTAGTGAACCCTTTCCTGCTACCTATGAAGCTGAATTGTAAATATTTGCAATATGACAATGTGAACAGCTATGCTGAAGCAGAAAAATTGTAATTATCGCATATATTTTTACAATACTTACATTGTTAAGGTAAAAAAAAACCCTACAAAAACCTGAATCAATAACCAGTAGAGGGGAACAAGGTAATCCACTCCATGCACAATTATTAGGCATGATGCGACAAGCCTTTTCAGTTGTAATATCACCTGTCCCTGCCCTTCCTTTAATCTTGGCCCGTAAGCTCTTGGTTTGTTCCTCGTATATCCCCAGGCAGAGCTCCATGCCCTCTAGCTGGACATTGACAGAGTGCAACACTCCTCCTCATCTGTCCTGCCTGTCCTTCCTAAAGAGCCTTTATTCTTCCCTTCCAATACTCCAGTCATAGGAGTCATCCTACCACATCTTCATGATGCCAGTAAGATCATAACCCTGCAGGCATGCTCAGGTCTGTTGTTTATTCCCCATGCTACATGCATTTGAATAGAGACATTTATGTTGGGCCTCCAAAGTAGCTGAGTTATTGGGTGGAGTGGCTGTAATTTATTTACGATGCTCTTCAGGTGCTCTCCAGCTCTCCACGCTCTGGGCATCTACTGCTGGCTCTGGCATCAGACTGGTAGGAGCAGGATGGATGAAGTTGGGCCCCTTAGTAAGCTGACTTACTGGCTGGAGTGGCTGGAATTCCTTTGTGCTTCTCTTCAGGTGCTCTCCTGCTGATCTGTGATCCCTTTCCAAGCACTGGGCATCTATTGCTGGCACTGGCATCAAACTGGTAGGAGTGGGATGGGTTGAGGTTCCCTTCCACCAGCACCTTTAGTTTAAAGCCCTCTTCACCAGCTTGGCAAGTCTATGACTGAATATGCTCTCCCCCTTTTCTGAGAGTTGGACCGCCATCAGCTCCCAGTATACCAGGCTTCTCAAAGCAAGTCACATGCTTTGTAAGTAACTGACCAGCTGTATGTGGCACCAGTCCCATAACCAATAGATTGGTCCTTTCAAACCCATTCCCTTTGACTGTGAGGACTGATAAAAAAACTACTTGTGTTCCTGAGTCCTTTACTGCTGCTCCCAGTGCCCTCTTCTTGATACTCCTCAGAGTGCTCCTGGCTGTGTCACTGTTTCCAACATGAAACAGCACCAACAGGTAATATGAGCAGGACTGTATGAGGCTCAGTAGTCTCTCAGTGACATCCCTGATACAAGCCCATCTAGAGAGTGCATCAGATCAGCAAATCGGTGCCTCCATCCCTCTCAGAAGGGAGTTGCCTGCTGCTAAGACCCATCGGCATTTCCAAGTTGCACTGGTTGTTATAGGAGGAGCAGATCAGGCTGCCTTACTGAGATTCAGCTCTTCCACTGATGGGACAGGTCTTTTCTCTTCAGTTTGCAGAGGAGTGAAGCAGTTTTGCAAGACCGTCTCAGGTTATGGGGGAAAACTCTTCCTCCTGCAGGTCTTTGCCATTGCAAGCTTCTATTTTTTGGCATTATTGGCCCCCTTTCCTTCCGTGTGTGCTGGTGGGGTGGTTTTGGCTGTTTGGCTGTGGGCTGAGGGTCCACTGCAGACTGCAGTTAGAACCAGCTATCTTACTCATTGATGTTACATAGCCTTCTCACTGCCTCCTGCAGCTCAGTCACCTGCTGCAGGACGTCCTCCACCTGGGCACACCAGGTCTGTCCCTGCCCCTGCCCCTGGAGAAAAGTCTAGTCTCTTCCTAAAGTTTGAGGTCTGCACTGCAGCCTCTCCCTTCAGTAGGGTGGAGACATCTGCCACCACTGGGGTAGATGATGCAGATCCCCCAGCCAGAACTGCAGCCTTTACTCTCAGATGAGTGTCCAGCATTCTGCCTTGAGGGTCAGGTAGGATGAGTGCCCTTGACCTGTGGAGATAGTGCCCAGTTGCTGATTTACGTGTACTTTAAACCTCTCCACTCAGCTGATGGAATGCCCCTCCCTTAAGAGGTGCCCTTCCTCCATGCCGTGCCCTGCCCTGCCCTGAACTGTCAACTGCCATGCTGTGCCATACCCTGGCTACCACGCCATGCCCTGTTTGTCTGCTCTGGTCACTTGTGAGCATCTCCCGCCAGAGCTGCTGGCTCTTTGAGGGTCTCTCCACTGCCTCAGTGTTTCCCTGTCATGGGAAAACCCCCTGTGTGGGGAGATCTGCTGCTTCTCTGAGGGCCTGGCCAGCTCCAGCACAGCTCCCCACAGAGACTGGCAACTGGATCAAAATCTGATAATTTAGTTCAAATCAATTTCCACCTGTCTGTGCCAGCTATAGAAATGTGGTTGAACTCTGGTAGCCAAGAGCTTGCCTTCCACCATAGAAACTCCAGACATAAAATATTATCAACAGATTGCAGATTAATCAAGAACTTCACTGCAAAAATGTCTCATATTTCAAGGGCTCATGCACAGAGGCGAGGAGGAGCCTGTCAGAGAAGTCGCTGAAGTTGTGAGAGCAATGCCTGTAGGGTAAGTGGATTGATTTGATGCCAATGGCTGTTGAATTTCCACTAAATAAGCTAAATTTTTATTTTGGAGAAACAAAATATTTTTAAATCTGAGAGACATAGACAATCAAACTGAAGAAAGACGTAGGACACAGACATAACACAGCTGTTTTCACTGTTATTTTCCGTTTTGGCAGTTTTAGAGTCTTTCTTCTAATGCCATAAAAATGTTCTGTAGCAGGAAATACCTGCGCATCTGTATGGTGTATTTTCAGTGTCTGGGTACTCAGAAAAGTATCAGTTGCTTTAGCACTTGTGCCATAGTTTGATTCTTTGCTCTACCATTGGGACATACACATTTATAAATATGTGCAGCAAAGCCTGTAGCTATAGTTTGATGTATACTTGTGATAG
>NW_010420454.1:0-5279 GCF_000710305.1 Buceros rhinoceros silvestris | reverse complement strand
CCTGCTGGTTTTGTATATTTAATATTAACATTGCAGGAGAAGGATTTACAACAAATAGAACAAATTGCTTAAAATGACACTGCCACTTCTGAGCAGTCTTTTGTGCCTTTATACTAACTTAATGAATTGTCTAACAATAGAACACATTTTCAAAATCACTCAGAAGATTTTAACAACGCATGACCAGAAGGTCAAGAGTAAGAGAGAGTAGAGCAGATTCCAAGGCAATTTAGTACATTTTATGACTGCCAACTGTTTTTTTGTGTATGCAGTTTAAATCCAAGTCGAGTTGTAAATGAATTGCTTCTGGTGATCTCAAGTTGGTGTTATAAAACAGTACGCATATTGCAGAATTACTGCACATTTTGGCACAGTTATGGGAAATAGTTACGTCTAAGTGAAGAAGGCTGATGTTTGCTCAAGCAGTTACCCAATGTCTGTAATTTTTTACTTTAACAGAAGATACCACCTTCCAAACTGTCAGGATTCCTCTAAGTGATTATTGTTCAGGAGCAGCTTGTATGAGAACCTGTGAATATCGGTTGATTAACTTTTAAAAAATATGTTAGTTTATTAGACTTTTTTTCCCACTAGTGTATTATACTCCGATTTCTTTTTCTAGTGAGGATGGTTGTTCAGAATACCACCTGTTGTTCCCAGCTGTGTGAAAGGTTTTCAAGCTTCTTGTTAGTTATAACACCTTTCCTGTGAATATCACTCCAATGGAGTAATCTAGCCAAAGGGATATGAAGGTCTCACCAGGAGGAAGGCATGAGAAAGCACTGAATTCTAGCTATGTATATATAAGCCATTATCCATAGCTACTCACTATTTCAAAATAATTGGACCAACACTGTGTTTTCTTTAAGAACAGACTAACTCTTACTGGTAGTATTTGGCCACACATTTGTTCCTGTTGTAAGGAAAGCACAAGTCTCATATGTAATCACAGTTCAGAGCAAGCTAGAATGGGAAGTTTTTGTTTATCAAGTGTGATATCAGTTCTTATTATAGATTACTTCAGCTGCATGCTTTACTCTATCCCCTTATATTTTTGATATACTGGATCGTAAGAAATGCATCCAAATATAAAATTTATTCTTCAGCGATGAAATAAGATTATACTGCTTGGAGGTACTGATTTCTGGGCAAAAACCTGTGTGCTTCCATTTTAATGTATAAAGATTCTGAACTCTCCCTCCAAATTTAAAGCTGACTTGCAAATAGAGTTAAATTAAAAATTTAATAGCTTCAAGAGATTTCTGATTCTGTGCTGAATTGTTTCAATTAACTGAGGTAGGACGAACATTGAGTTATATTTGAAGCATTTTTTTAGCATGGATTAGACAGCATATGCGTGCTTTAGAGACTATATATCTATTTAGAGAAGGAACAATTTATTCTCTTTGAATAAGAACTAAATGTGTGTTTATTAGGATTGTTGTCAGCTGTTCTTATGACATCATTAATAAACATTAAAAATAGTAAAATTCATGGGTTTAGAGAAGAGTTTGCAACCTAGTGTATAACAATTCTGTGCTATACTGTTCCCTTTGCTACTGCCTTATTTTATCACCAGGAGAAACCACGAGCAGATCTTGCGTCTAAAACCACTGAATTATTTTTTTACATTGTGTTCATACATTAGTATTTGTTTTAGAAAGACTTGCTTGATTCCTTTGCTTGCATGTTAATGTGACATATTTCTTGGAATCACTTTCTACCTATAGCTAGTGATATGTTAAAATCATGTACTTTTAGCAATATTTGAAATAAGATTCTTATTTCTATCCCTGTGTTTTAAAATCAACAGCTGCAAGAATCAACGCTAATGCTTTTGATCAGAATTTCAATACTTGGTTTGATTCCTTCAATCTACATTACCCATTTTCATAACTGGGAGTTGTGTTATTACTGGTTGGTCTCAGTGGTGTTTTGCCAGGAACTGGCATTATCCCAAAGACTGGGACTACAAGCTTCAGGGTGATTAAGAGTAAGAACCCAGGTTTGCAACATAGCCATAAAATTTATGCCAAAGTGAGTCTAGCTGTAATGTTTGAGTGTACATTACTTCATATTGCCTTCCCTTTCATCTTAAAAGATGAATGATCAATTCCAAAATAAATTCAAAACACAGAGCTCAGCTGACACAAAATACCACTGCTGAGCTTTAACTGCATGGTGCTGACTTTTTGCCAAGCATGTCTCATCTCTCATTCAAATGTCAGTCCTCTAATTCCTGGTGCACAGACCAGAGGAAGAACACAGTGTGTGAAGAGACACAGTGAAAATCCAAGTATTTCAGGTGTGACCTGTATGAAATCATCTGAATATGCTTTTTGTGCTTTTGTGATCATTCTTTTTTCTTAAGAGTTAAGTTTTAGTCAGACAACTTTCTGCTTATTTTCCCAAATCCCTTTCTGATGAACTCTGAAGCCAACAGAATCTTACAGGATGCCTATTATGTGTTCTATTTTTTTTTTTTAATTAAGTAGAACCATCATTTTGGTTGAAGAGACTTTTAGGATCATTGAGTCCAACCATTCACCCTGTGCTGCCAGGTCATCACTAAATCATGTCCTTAAGCACCACATCTACATGTCTTTTAAATACCTCCAGGGATGGACTTCACCACTTCCCTGGGCAGCCTGTTCCAATGATTTACAACCCTTTCTGAAAGAAATTGTTCCTCATAACCAAGTTAAATCTCCCTTGGTGCAACTTGAGGCCATTGCCTCTTGTCCTATCAGTTGTTACTTGGGAGAAGAGACTGCCCCCCACCTTGCTACAACTTCCCTTCAGGCTGTGGAGAGTGATAAGGTCACCCTGTGTCTCCTTTTCTCCAGGCTAAACAACCCCAGTTCCCTCAGCCACTCCTCGGAGAACTTGTTCTCTAGACCCTTCACCAGCTTTGCTGCCCTTCTCTGGACATGCTCCAGCACCTTCATGTCCTTCTTGAAGTGAGAGGTTCCACAGTATTCAAGGTGCAGCCTCGTCAGTGCCAAATACAGGGGGACCATCATTTCCCTAGTCCTGCTGGCCACACTAGTTCTGATACAAGCCAAGATGCTGTTTGCCTTCTTGGCCACCTGGGCACACTACTCATGTTCAATCGGCTGTTGGCCAACATCCTCAGATACTTTTCTACAGCACTTTTCCAGCCACTCTTCCCCAAGTCTGTAGCATGGCAGGGGGTAGTTGTGACCCAAGTGCAAGACCAGGCACTTGGCCTTCTTGAACCTCATACCACTGGCGTCAGCCGATTTATCCAGCCTGTCCAGATCCCTCTGTAGAGCCTCCCTAACCTCAAGTAGATCAACACTTTCACCTAACTTGGTGTCATCTGCGAACTTGCTGATGACTCCTCATCAAGATCATTGAAAATAAATTTTTCTTGTTACAGTATGGTATTGCTACCCTCCAGGACTCCCGTTCTTGGCAGGGCCCCGCTGCCTCCTGCCCGGGGGCGTGGTGGTCGGTTTTTTTTTCGTGCCGGGGTCTGTGATGTCCGGAGGTAGAGCAGCGACTCTTTCACGGGCACCCCCTTGTCGTGGGGAAGGAGCTTGCGTGCCCTTGTGAGGTTGAGAGCTGTGCTGCTGGTGGCATGTGCCTCCAGTAGGGTCTCCCAAGCCCGTCAGGTCTCAACTGAAGGGTCAGACAAAGTGTGTCCACGGGCAGGATGGGCTCACTAGCCTTCGGGCAACCATCCTAGGAGAAGGACAACTCTAACTCCAAACCCGGGCAGACAGAGCTCATTTAGCCTTGTAAGGCATCCATCATCTCAGAGAAGGACACTCTAACCAAACCCACGACCCGAGGACTTCGCTGTCACCGTCCAAGCTCGCTAGGCCCTGGCGGATGAACCTCAGGTGTAAAGGATGGAGCCAGTTCCGCACACGCTGCGCCTCACCTAAAAAATCCACCGCGCAGACCCGAAGGGTGCACTCATTGCTTGCAGTAAACATGGGAAAAGCCCTTCCCAGATCTTCGTTCGCGAAGCCAAGCTGTGATGATGATGATGATGATGGTATTGCTGTAATAAGGTAAAAATACAACAGAGGATCTCAAATTTTTTGACTTTAAAAGTATCATTCTGTGACTAAAATGATTAATTTTTCATTTTATAGAACTGAAATAGTTCTATACTATTTTAAGGATTGCATTTAAATGATGCCTCTTATTCAAGCTTGAGAAAACAAACAAAAAGCACTAATACTTACCCATAATTTGTATGTGTATTACTTTTAAAAATTTCAGTCTCTTTGGTATCAATATGAGTGAATGTTTACCTTTTTCTGAGTGACAGGTTCAATATTTTTGCTTGATTAGGTAATTTGTGGTTTCGTTCATTTGTGAGCTGAGTGGAAGTGAAGGTGAATAGACAAAGCGCTGCACCGAAATGCCAGTATAAATACTTTTCTGAGGGGTGGATTCCTAGTTGTCTCATGTTCTGCCATTTGAATCAGAGCTGAACATGCATAAAATGCTGATGACAGTACAAACGGCTATTAGAGTTGCGAGGATTTGTATTTATTTCCACGGATGTAATTAAACAATGTGCAGCACAGAGGCGAATTAAGTCCAGTAACCTTAACAGCAAAATTAGTTTATGCTGCAGTAACTATTTTTAAGTAATGAAAGAACAATGGAAGCTATATGAGAAAATATGAGGAAGAAAAGTTCCCACTTGCCTTGAATAGCTTTTAGCAAATTTTTGTAAGTATAAAGGATTCAACAGAAAAGAAAATTAAAAGTTAATGGAATTTAGATTTGATAAATCATGCTGTTGGAAAGCAAAGGTCTTAAAAGAACATAACTAAAGCATTCTTAACAAAAATGTGAAGAAGCTGCATTTGTCATCATGATAACAAAGTTTCTTAGTAGTAAGACTTGTACCAAGCAGAGCACTAAGATTTCAGGTTCACAAGCTTCTGTCTTAGATAGATAGTCATGTAAGGAACTTTGAGGAGATCCATTGAAGGTTGAAGGCTGATTTTGTTAGCCCTGTTCCATCAGCTAGTCAGCCGTGACTTACATTTAGATCTGAGCCTCACCTCTTCATTTGCTCGTATTGGACCCGATAGCTCTGTCTAGAATTCTCATCTGACACCTACTCAGTCTGAGGAACTGCTCATTGGTGCCTTCTCTTTTGCCAATTAGATGTCCATGAAGTGCAATTCTGTTCCTTCTTTTGTTCTCCAAGGTTTTTTTCTAAAATCTGGGCAAAGAATCTGAGATAAAACCACGAATGCTGACACATTCCCTCACCACCCACCACC
>NW_010420453.1:0-10137 GCF_000710305.1 Buceros rhinoceros silvestris | reverse complement strand
GAATCAGTCTCGAGGAGAAAAAACAGCGCAGGAAGAACCATGCCTTGACTCTATCACCCAAGGAGACCTTCCGGTGTGCTCTTTGCAACCGGTCTTGCCTATCCCTCATTGGCCTTTTCAGCCATCAGTGCGCTTGCAGTAAGCGTGGGTAAAGCCCTTCCCAAACCTTCGTCTGTGAAGCCAAGCCATGATGATGATGATGATGATGATGATGATGATGATGATGATGCAGTACAGTCTGCTCTTTATACACACGTGGACTTATTTTTATGTCTAAAATGTTCTCTATTAATTTTTCAGTAGTTTACAAACCTCTATCCTCCTGTGGTAGCCTGTTTTGACATAGTGGGATGTACTCCATTTTCTTCTGTGAAAGCCATGTTAGTTGTAAGATTGCAGTGACTGCATGCTTGCATTTTGTCCTCCATCTTGTTCTGAATCTCCAAATCACCATATATACAATAGTGGGCAAAGAGTGTTCTCAAGCATCAAATGATGTTAAAAGGTCATCTGATCATTAATTTAGAGAATTCAAATTACACAAGTGCTCAAACCCTTTGACAAGGTGTGCCTTAAGACATGGGAGGAAGTGACTTGAGGGAGGAAGACTGGAACTCCACTGAGGAGCACCCAACTCATTAGATTGCATAGCTGATGAGTACTGCAGTATCACTGCAGTTGGATCTGCTTAACGTCAGATCAGAAATATCCCCAGAATACACCATAACTACCACATGGCTTCCATGTTCCAGTTATGCAATGTGCCCCTGAGTCATACCATGCTAGTACCCAGCAGAAGGCCTGCCTGAGCCTGAGAACTTCAAAACTTCCTTTAAGTCCTTCAGTTCAGATGTTGGTTCTGGTGATTTTAGAGAACTGAGGAGGCAATAGGACTTTATACACAACATATGTGAATTTCTACAAGAGGATTATTGCATCACACTTTAGAAAGTGTAGGATAAGGCTGGATTGGAAAATTTGGCAGGAGACTGCTGTGTTCACCTTCTCCTTTATATACCACAAGGGAGGGAATAACATGATTCTTAAAAAGCACGTAACAGAATAAACACAGAAAGGTGAACATTCATTTCACTGAATTTAGCCTTCTAAGAGTTAGCTATCTCCTTGAAGATAATGAAGTACATCTCATACATTTATTGAAAAGAGATACGGAAGAGAGAAGACAATTGAGCCCATCATAAGAAAAATGTTAAAGACGGGTAGGAATTGCATCCCAGAGGTGTCTGCCTCTTTCCAGTATGGAAGATGGAGCCATGGTGACTAGTTTAGTTGTCCAAATAAGGAGATAATAAGTCTGTTTAGGACTATTTAATGGATGGACTCAATTATCTTAAAGATGTCTTCCAACCAAAGTGATTCTGTGATTCTGTGATTCTATTTGCACAACGGTTTTATCCTCTGATCAAGGAAGGTCTATAGATTTTCACAATCTAATGTTTATAAATAGCTTTATGACAGACTTGGAGATTCCTGACTATTAGTTTTATTCATCTTATGCTCTACTGATGTCACATTTTTAACTCTACAGGGATGAGTTTATTTTTGTGCAGGTGGTTGACATTGGAACTTTCTCAAAGAATGTTTCTCAACCATGAACAGTGGTATGAAGCATTTGTACCTGTGATGGGTTTTAATTATCCTTCCTGTGTTGGAGCAGACAGGCAGACTCCAGGAGCTCTCCTGCTACCTCCGTTCAGGTGCTTGCACACAAAGACAGGGCTCTGGACCCCTGTGGAGAGGGTGCCTGCAAGTCTGAGTTTTGTCGAAAACTCATTTAGATCCCATCTCTGATAATTGACCACAGTGCACGTCTATCTACTATATAAACGGGAGTCTTGTCGAAGAGACAGCACGAGCAACAGGCACGAGCACAAACACAAAGCACAAGGCGTGAAGGCCACAAGCTGCAGAAGCGGCAGAAAGCTGTCTCTTCTCGGAGACAAGCTAAGGCAGAGAAAGGGATCTCGCTCTGTTCTAAGACGTTAGAACAGGGGCTACGAAATATTGGAGTTGGGACGCTGACGACAATATTTTGGTAAGAAATTGCGTTTCTGTAAGCGAGAGATTCCTCTATTAGCTAGTGGAGATAAAGCTATTGTGAATGGTCTCCCTAGATTGTTGGTAAATAGTTCTCAGTTTGCATTGGCAAAGAGAAGGTATTCGGATTTAAATCGGGAGCTGATTTACTTGCGAAACCGGTTTCTCCCTCGTTGTAAGTTGTCAGTTACGTGTAAGGTATTGTTCTTTGTAAAAATTTCCTAACCAGACATCATTCGAACTTGTTTAAGGGAACCTAATAAAACCCGTATTATTTTTATAATTGTCTGCGGGGTATTTTCGTAACAGTACCCTTCCTGATGGACCAGAGAAAATAATTTTCTGGCTGGAAGCATTCAAGTGCCTTGGGCAACATAATGAGGGATTTATTTGCATACTGAAACAGAAAAGTTTCTGTGTTGACCAGAGAATGCAAGCTGCTAGACAGACCTTTTACCAGTATGTGAAGTTTAAGGGAGGAATCCCCAGAGAAATCTCTGATTCTGGGGCTTGTCATGATTTCAAAGAATACAACCTCGTTGAATGGGATTTACTTCATCTAATAGTAAGAGTAATCTGCCATTCAGTCTAAGTGCTGCAGTGTGTTACAAAAAACCCCATATACTATAATTTCTAAAAGAGTTTTGCTTTTATTCTTTCACACTTTTCTCTTGTTCGGTGTAAAGAAAGTTATTAATGCAAAAATAGAGGGTTTATCTTTGTGCCTAAATAGCAGAACATGAGTAATGACAACTGGATGTAAACCAGTGCAGCTCAAGAAAGGTGGAGTGAGATATGGCTAAGAAGCAGAAACAAATCAGAAGTTATTTACAGAGTTAGAAAAGTTATTAATTTTATTTGAAGGATGAAATAATTTTGGAGGAAATCTTCAAGACACTGAATGGTCTATTTATGTGACTAATATTGCAAAAATGAGTACAGAAAACCAGCATTCTGTGCTGTTTGAAAAAGTGGCATTTTCGCACTATGTTTTCTGTAGACTGAGCAAGAATGAGGATGAGGACACAGTAAGGAGGCAATATGTAGCAAATGAGTTCATATTACAACAATGAACTGATATCTGCACAGGGTTTTGAAAATTGAAACACTATAAATTATAATTGATGGATATTGTTATTTATTTAGATACTTTTAGTGCTTGAGGTTAATAGACATTTGTCTGCTTTCCGTCAGCTAGTACATGCTTTTAAAGACAAATCATAGTTACAGAGTTAGATAGCTCTTACTCAGTAATAAATGAGAAGACGGTGAAGGACTTAAATAACACGCCTGTAGATTGCTTCCATTTTTCAGAATGCTGCAGTGCAGAAACTTTTCTTCCTCTAGGAAATCTCTAATGTGAAAATATGACTGGATATAGTGCTTATCTCCTGAGTGTGTCAGTCCTCTAAAGTACTGAACAGCATCTATTAATTAAATGTGTTTGACTGACTACTTTGAATCATCATCTCCTAAGGGTAAGCTTGATATACTGAGATTAAACATTTCCTAGTGATTGTCTGAAGAGCAGTAAGGAGTATTTTGAAAAAGAATCATTCTTTGTGTACAACTAAAGTCTTAGAGTAACATTGAAGAAACCACACTTAGAAGTCTATTTCAAGTTTTATGTACAGTCTAATGCATGAAAGTGCACGGAAAGGAAGCAATACTGGTATGGATATTCACAATATATGAAGATGTCCATGTGTTGTGACAACTTAGGGTTGAGTCATTCAATGGGTAGAAAAACATTCTAACAGCGGTAGATGCAAAACTTTTTTCATAACCTGAAATGCTGGGAAAATTGTTGTCATCATCAGTAGCTCATCTTGTTTTAAAAGTATCATCTCAAGGAAGGCAGATGAGTCTGTAAAGATTTCAGATTATTTTGTAGTAAGAAAAATTAAAGTGTTGAGTGGTGGTTTCACTTCGACATCGTGTGTATTTCTCAGTAATCACATTGGTCATCATTTTTGCACACTAAGTAATAATGCGAGTTACTAGAACAAATATCGGTTTGTATGTTCAAAAGCAGTACTCAGTGTTTTAGAAAGACAGAGTACACAGAAGCATTTATCACAGTTTTCTCCTGGAGTCTCCAGGTATTAAAGGCTATCACGCTTAATGCGGTGAAGGTTTGGCAAAGAAATCCTATTCATCTTCTCACTTGGAGGAGTTTGTTTTAAGCATTTTCCAAAACTGTGCATTTGAGTCATTCCTCTCTCAAGGCAAACAAGGCTCCTAATTCCCACTTTTTTTCCATGAAGGGAAATCAAGGTGCCACACTCCTCATGGCAGGAGCCAGTTTCTGGTTTTTTCCCCCTTTCCAGTCAGCTCTTATAATTGCTCCTTAAACTAACCACGCTTCACAGATGTGGTGCCTCTTCTCAGTGGGTGGCCCTTTTATCCCTTTGTAGACCTGGTGGGGAGCCTATGCACTCACAGCAGGTATTACATACAATTCTACTTTGGAAAGTGGTAACGATATGGGAAAACTCTATATAAATATGCACACAGTATTTCTTATTTTCAAATTAAAAGAATTTGAATTCCTTATGGGAAATTCTAAAGCTTTATGGAATATAAAAATTGCCACTTACTTTATACCTATTGAGGAGGAGCAAACATCCTAAAAACAGTCTGAAGGAGATCTCAGGAGTCTCTTTCAGCATGGCTCAGCTATACCAAAATCATATGTTACAGAAATTTTTAATGTACGTTTATGTTAAGATTGCTTTTTTCTCTAAGCATTTATGTCCAAATTTGTAATCAAAGTAGGTTAGGATACTAATTTAAACTTACCTACATTCAAATTTATCTACATTCCACATTCCTTTTGTAAGTGTATTCATCAGAATGGAATAATACAAAAATACTTTCTTTCTACTATATATTAACTGTACTGTTTGCTGGTCAAAGGTGCCTCTACACAAAGAGAACTGAGATAAAAGTTTCACATGAACCTTCTTTGCTGCCTTCAATATGAAATAGCTGAAGAGATATAGGTTAGTGTAACAGCTTCAAAGCAGCCGAGGGAGACATGGAAAGAGGAAACATGAAACGATTTTTTATGACACTGTGCATTTCATGTATTCACATGAAAAAAATGGATCATCAAAGTCAGTGTATACATATGTTCACACTTACCCTGTATGTGTATGTACAAAACTTGATCCTCCAGCCGTTGCTAGCTGTAGCTCTGAATGGTTTTACCAACAGAAGGAGAATTGCTCGTGTCAATAATTGTCTTGGCACTGGCAGCTCTTTGAACTGAGTGACTGTTAGTGAGTATTCTCTATGTAGTCTTTCTGTGATCTAATAAAGACTGACTGTAAATAACATCAGCTGCAGTATGCTGATAATTATGAATGCATAAAATTTTATGACCAAACTCTGTTTTTAAGTTAATATGTTTTCTTAAACTGATAGATTATATTTTTTAAATGTCTTATTATACCTTATAAAATATCCTTAATTTCCCAGAAATAGCTCTACCAGTAGTGTGTTCTTCCCATGTAAGAATATCAGGCAAAACACTCTTTTCAGCACAATAAAAACAAGTGACTGCACTAGAATCTGCGTTGGATATAGTTTACTTTTTTTACTAATGCCTTCAAGCCATCTTTAACACTAGCTGCTGTAAAATGAGTGTGCCTTCACTACTAATGCAGTCTAAACAGGTAATCTCTGCAACTATCTGCTTACTTTCCCTGAGATTATTTATTTCCTTTGTGTGACCTGGTTGGTACTCCTGTGGTTTTCCTTTCTGATTCAAGAGGGTCTCTGAGATGTGAAAGAGTATGCACATGATATGAAATATAACAAAAATGTATCTTGTGTCTTGACCCAAAGGTGGCCATCTTATCCTTGCATGGTTGTCACAGTGGTGGGATCTGTCATGGGATAGGCACAAGCAGGAGATGCACTCCTGTGAATAGCGGCTATTTGCTTCTCATCAGGATGATAGTGGGGAAAAAAAGTCTCTGAATTGGGCTAACATCAAGACCAAGTGTTTGACTATGATCATGTACCCACTATCACAGATACCCAGGTAAGCTCGATAGCCAGTTAGGAGACAGGTTTCTGTAGTGCACACCAGTAGCCACATCTTTTTTAGATTTGGTGGTTGCATTCCTCAGTGGATTACATTACAGTTGTAACAGCTGAACCCTGTCCTTCAGGGAAAATGTCAGTGCAGGGAAAGGAGAGTATTTGCAAAAAAAGTTGGATATCAAATCTTAAACAAATCACATGAAGTTAAGACCCAATCTAAATTTCTCTGACAAGAGCTCTACATCCTGTAACTTGAATTCAAGACAGCTCTGCAGTTAGCATCTAAACTTGGATTTCCCTGTCGTTTTCATATAAAAGATACCATATCAGTTTGTGCCTAGCACAAGCTGATTTCTATCTTTATAATAACCTAACTCATTCAATGTTTAAAACAGGAAAATTACATTTTGTTTGTCTCTCTGCTTCGAGGTAAGAGGTGAATTTTTATTCCTCTATTTATTTGTCAAATTTATTCATCAGTTACTTCATGCTTGAGCAAAAGACTAAATTATGTTACTAAAAACTCAGAATACACAGATAATTGCAATCTGAGAAAATAACAACTTGAGACAGTAATTTTTGTCTTTAAAATGTAGATTTTTTTCATAGCCATCCATTACTTGGTTCTCTTTCAATTTTTCTTAAATCCTATTTGTTGAATTCATACCGCTGAAGAAAGATTATTGCTTTGCAGGCTAGTAAGTTTTGGTGTACTTGGCAAAGCTATAGATATGTTTACCATATAGGACCCTTGTGTGGTGCACAGTTTTCTTAATTATACATTGTGTCTCTGAGCAATAACAAGGGTTCACATATATTACTCGCCTGTAATTGCAGTTTGCATCTATACTAATGGTTAACTTAACTCTTTAACATAACTTATTCTGGAACGCATTTCTGGCATTATTCCAAATTTTAGCCTGTTGCAGATTTTGACATTTTTTTCTGGAGACCCTATGGGCGTTTTATGGTGTGGAATAAAGATCAGATTCTTAGAAATTATTTTATGTGCTAAGTCCTGTAAGTTCTCTAGGGCCTTCCAAAGGGTGGAAAGCTTAATTAGTATTAATTCCCTTTCAGCTACACAGACCACTCACTTTCTTAAAGACAAATAATTTCTGATTTTCGTTAGCATGGATTCTTCAGTGTTGTCTCTAAACCAGCTTTGGCTGGCCAGAAGGGAAGTGTATCACAAGTTGCCAAAAGTGGCTGCAGCACCACAAAGTATTCACGAATCTGATATTCCCTAACTCAGTGAAAGGTGATGGAGGGGAAGATAGTTCACAAGTGCTACATGTGAGAGTGGCTGAATGTCTTCCTGGTAAATGAAATGGCAAGTTCCACACAGTGCAGTGGGACCACACCGTGCTCCCAGTCTGGGCTGAGCAGCGTCTACATAGTTTTCTGCTGGAGGACACTGCATTTACAAAATTCTGATAGAGCTCATGTTGATATGCAACAGATTGGTTGAATCAACTTTTGAATAAAAATTTAGATGGAGATATGCAGACTGACCATTCACATTGTTACTTGTAGGCTGGGAAGCATTGCAAGTTTGTTAGTACTTTGTGCATGGTGGTGGCTGAAGTTTGTAACATCACAGTGGCTGTGCTTCGGGGCTGTGGTGAATGTGTCTGTTTTGGAAAAAAATGAGATCTCTTGTGAGCACCGGTGCCATTGACAGACTGTCATTCCTCCCAGAAATCACATAGTAGAAAGCGCTGCTGCTGTATCTGGAAGCCTGGTCCTGATGAGTGACTGTGGCAGCTCATGCACATATGTACTGGAGGCACAGTGTAGGTGGAAACTGGAAACTGGGTAACATCACTAATGGTATGGCAAAATACTGCCTGCCTTGACAAACCACCGGCTTCAGCCTTCAGGCAGCTGGACAGGCTGATGCACATCTGCTGCCTCTCTGCATCATTCCTGTGCTATTCCCCAGAAAGTCTTAGGGTGATGTGCTGCTGTGGCATATCTGCCTCGGACGGTCTGTTGAGTAGGTATTCAAATTCACCTTTGATTTTCTACGTGCATCATCCTCTCTTATGAACTAGACTACCAGTCTAGTTTCTTTTTTCATGATTCTTGATATCTTTCACACCTACTTTTCAATAAAATAATTGTTTTGTTTACAGAAGTAAGGGATAATAAAACAATGTTGACCTGGTTGCTAAGGGGGAGCATTGAGTGTTTTATTTTGAGGCAAAAGGCACTCAGTTTATACTATAGTTCCAGTTAAATTTCTTTTTAATCACAGTCTCCAGTTGCTTATTCAGTTTCTGCTGGTGATAGTGATAACATTGCTAAGATATTGGGAGTGCCAGTAAACAACAATTCATGGATCAAATCACAACTTCATTGCTGACTGGCATTACATAACTGTGAGAGGCAAAGGTATGAATTTAGAAAGAAAACCAGCTGGTTTTGAAATACCTCATCTGATCTATTTTCCTACCCATGTTGCAGGCAAAAAGAATTTATCAAACCAGATTATTTTTTATGAATTTTATTAAAAAGACAAGCTAGTCTAGAATTAAACATATACATCACTGATTAAAACTACTGTTACTGTCTGAGATTAATTAATAATGGACCAATGCAAGGATTAAATCAAGGTAATAATTCAAATTGAATCAATAAATCAATTTTATCAAATTATCAAGTCACCAAATTAATACAACTACTTGAATTTAATCATGAGGTTGGCAGTAGAAGGAAGTGGGGTTTTTTTTAGTTCTGCCTTACTAGCTGAAGAAGTTGTTTCCTCTCGTTTGAATCTTAACTAGTGGTCCAGCTTGAAAATGAACACTGATCTGTTGGTGAACTTCTATGAAGGAAAATTAACCAAGACAGGCAGTAAAATTGTTTTTACCAGTTTTACAGAAGTACAGACACTAAAGTGACTCTTTTACTATTCACCATTTCCAGTTAGAGCTCATAGCTGCTAAAGAAGTCATTTTGCTTCTGCTATATCTCCTCTACACATAAAAATAGAAAATTTAGGAAACTTAAAATTCGGTGGATGCTTCTGAATGCAATGGTTGCTTGGATTTTTTGAGAAGGCAGTCAGTAATAACAGGTCTCACAGTTTCAGCTTTTAGGATTCTGTAGTTACTGTTTTCTGTCTATGCATTTGCACTAGCATGTAAAAGTCCTGTCAAAGAGAGCAGAATGACACCTCCTCCAAAACAAAGGAAGCGACTTCTTAATTTTCTAGCTCTCTCTGTTGTATGTGATTATTTATTACAATCAATCCTTCATGTAAGGTTGGACTAAATATAGCAAATTACTGTGTCTTTCAGTCCTTCTTCCTTGATAAGAAACTAGTACCTATTATCTTGCCAAGATGAGAAAGGAGTACCTCTCTACTACATGATCTTAACTGTTACAGAAATCGTGTGCCACATTATCTGAGGCGTTTTCTTCGTGGTTTTGAGACTAAGTAGTTGGTTCATGAGTTTTAGATATGGCCTGAGCCCCACATGAGGAGCAATCTTTGGGCTTTACTTCAATTTGTTAAGTTCCATTCAAGAATTACCAGTAATGTAGAAAATCCATTTTCAGAACACTGTAATACGATGTATGAGACCTGTACTGAAAAAAACTGGTACCAATCTTCTATCTGGTCTACGAACCATGGTGCAGTTCTTGGCAGTTGTATGAATTACTGGTAAATGTCAACATCTAGTTAAATATGTTTCAATGACCTAGTTGCTTCTTTGCATTGGGCAGTAAACCCATGGAAGTTGTTATACGGCTTGTTCATATGGATTGCTCTGATCACTTTTAGCCTAAACATGCAGAGCTAAGTTTGTATCTCTGTGTGGTGGTCTTCTATTTACTGTGGAGCAAAATTTTCATGAGTTGTGTTCCAGTGTGGACTTCTCTGCCTGATGTAGCAATACAAGTCTGTCAAGCTACTGCCAGCATGCCAGCCCTAAGGTGAACTATATAATAGAGTTTTCTATTGTAAGGATGTAAATTAGCAGGAGATGTTGTCACCGGTTTGGCCGAGGTAAAACA
>NW_010420452.1:31828-42102 GCF_000710305.1 Buceros rhinoceros silvestris | reverse complement strand
AATTTAAAGGTCCCCCAGTCTCTTCTGATTTATGGATAGTTCTTTCTTTTGCCCTTTGCTAGCAACTGGCACATTTTTAACTTTTTTTCAGTTACACTGATGAAGACAGCAACTAAATCATACAGCCTTTTCAATACGAGAAATCAGAGGGTGAAAGTTTTGCTTTCAGCACCGTAACTTCCCCCCTTATGTTGGCAGAAGAATGAGTGTGCAGGAAGTATGCAGCACAAAGGAGGAAAAAAAAGTAGTTTTGCTGAAGCATTATTTCAGTAGCAAGAAAAATGGGTTGAAAAACATAGCCCTAATACTACTCCTAGTCAATAGATTTTATGGTTATAATAAACTGAATTAATGATACACTGAAAACATTTTGTTACTGCCTTTTTTTTTTTACAGGACACACAAAACTCATGTAAAAACTTCACTGTAAGTTACTCACAGAATTCTATCAAGTTATATTCTTGATGATTGTATCTAACATGCCATCATCCAAATGAAAGAAAAGCAAGACAGAAAGACATCCAAAGCAGTGGTGAGGTTCAGTAAACTGAGAATGATCATATCATTCCCTTATGTGTCCACCCTGGTCTCAGTTATAGCAACATGTCCCTGATCTTGACCAGAGTATAACGTGCAGTTTTCAAGGGTGAGAAGAACAGGTTCCATAAAAGTTTTCCTTAGGACCCAGGAAGATGCTGATATGAAAACCTGCAGGGCTCTAAACATCATGTTTTGTATCTGCTCCTTCCTGTAGAGCAGAACTGACAAATGGTTATTTATATAAATCCATATGTAAATATGCAGCGAGGCAACAGCCGTTTAAGTTCTAAAGAAGCCAGCCTGGTGAGAACTGCTCACTTTGTGGCTCACAGTGATAATGACCTCTCATTTAATCAGCAAAGACCACATTCAGATCTTGCCCTACGCAACCTCTCATTCAATTCAGGGCCTGAAGAAAGGATGGCTAAAAATCCGTGGATACTGTTGACAGTGTAAGTTGCCACTGGACAAAGTCAAAGAGGATTTTGCCATTATAAGGCTTCAGGGTATGGGCCATAGCTGTAGGCATCCATTCAAATTCAATCAAAAAGGTTGTACACTTCACCGTGCTTCACATTAGAGGTGTTTTGTCTGGGAAGCGGGATAAGACCCACCCTGTTTGGCTTTTCAGCTGCCGTTCTTCTTACCTAGCCTTCTGAAAATACTGATTCATAACTGTTTTAGTTATGCCTATGGGCACATAGGTTATTACTGGTATTAAATCAAGGAATCCGCCAAGCTGCGGAATTAATCTAGTCTCTGCTTCAGAACTACTTCAAGGTTAGAGTACTTATTTTAAAATGTATTTTAAAAACTTGAAGGAAGGGACATTCTGGCTCATTTTGTCTATATGTCCTTGTTATCATGGACAGCATTTGACTTAGATGTTTCTGTGAGCCTCATAAATAAACTTGTTCAGGTTTTTCATCTGCACTGCCCCTTCTAGAAGGCTGGGTCTTAATTTCAGTGCTCTTCTCTTTACAAACCTTCTTGTTTCCATTCCGAATAAATTCCTTCTCAGTTTACTCGGGCATGTGAAGACCTGTTAATTTAAGCAGATCCTTTTTCATTATGGTTTAAAAGAGTTTTTCGTATGTGTGTTCATATATAATGGATGAAAAGACCATATGAGTGAGAATCTTGAAGTTTACTGTAAGCCTTCCCGTGAAACCTGCACCTTCATAGCCTTTCAAGGGAGAGTTAACACTTCCTTATTGTCAAAGCCATAATTTTGTGCCATAACAGAGCATCTGTGCATTTTCTTTTCTCAGCTTTCTGAGATCCCGAGCTCCCTAGGTGCAGATTTCAGAGACCAGACAGTTCCGGACCCTCACAAGTGTTGTGCTGCTTTCAGTGTCTTGAGATTTTAGGTTTATTTTACTCAAATCTTCTGTGCTTGCGCCAAGTTTTCCCTTGCTGTGTTTTAAGCCAGCAGCTCTCCAGGGGAGCCACGGGAGCTTAGTGGAGAATGGTGTGCAGGCAAGCAGCGACATTCCTGAGGGCAGATTTTCAGCACGCCAAGGAAAATAGCACACAGCTTATAACTGTAGCCAAGCATAACACAATTTCACACATCTGTTGGTTCAGGCAATAGACAGCTCCTGTAACAAGACTTCTCAAGATGAAGAGCCATTTCCAGACCAGTGTTTCTTACACTACTGTCCCCTGCTTTCGGTACATGTATGTATGTGTGCTGCCAGCAAAGTGACAGAGGTACCATGCCTATAATTTGCTAGACTTTCCTGAATGCCAGCCCTGTCCCCATAAATTAAGCAGTCAGTTACACTAACATTAGTGGCAGATTGTAGTGAACAAGAAATCCTCATGTTCAGATAATCCACTAGATTGTACTTGTTATGGATTTGACTATACCCAATTTTTTGGTCATCTCTAACACCATTCATTTGGGAAAATACTCTGTTATACGGGTATCCATTATGAATATTACACCTTTGTATGGCCCAGTGGCATTCCCTGGGAACTGGAGGCTTCAGTCAGCTTGGTGGTGTCCAGGAAACCAGATCCTTAATCAATCAAGTTACAACAAAAGCAATTGTTGTTTGCAATTCGGACCGCAAAGAAACAAGGCTGCATATGCTAAAAAAGAAGGATCACAAGCTCTACTTTCTCTGACTTTTAAGAAGCTAGATCAATTGGAGAATGAAAAAAACCTGCACAATTTGCCAGTGGGTTTAAGATGAGAGATCATATGATCACAAGTGATCCTTTTTCAGAGCAACACCCATTCAAGCCAAAGCAAGGGTAAATCAGGACTTAGCTCATACAAATCACACAGAAGACAGAAGGCTGGACTATACAGAGGTGTGTATCACTGCCAGTAAAAGATGCATTATTTTAAATTACACCGTCCAACAGATGCAGCTCTAGTTTGAACGCTAGTGATAATAGTGGGATGGTATTTCACACCTATGCAGCTGATTTTCTTTCCGTCACCAGAAAAAGTACCTGAGTATCAAGATTTCTTCTAGTGATGGTAATGATAACCTCTCGGTGCTAGAGACATATATAATTACCACTTCAACACCGAACCAGGGGCAAGTAAATCATCGTGGCATTTCAACACATTTTTTCTGCTCACTGGTTCAGTCATAGTAGCACTGTGTCTTTAGAGGATCCCCCTTTTGCTATGAGATTTTTAAATTATGTAAAACCTTAAGAAAAAGTATCTGTATTTTGCAGCTCTGCCATCTGAAAATAGCCAAGACTGTTCGTAAGTCATCCTCAGCTACTCCTGCTTTATCTGTTTATTCACATCCCTATTAGGACACCTTCATTTTCATCCTTCATTTTCCTTTTCTCAAATTCCCTTTGCAAGTTCCTTGAAGACTGAATTTGATTAAGGCAATTCGTATAATTAGCTTAGTGTCTACTTACACTCCAAACACAGATGCCTGTAAAAGTGCATGTAATAATTTTTGCAAAAATTTATCCATTTCTTCTTATCTAAATTTTAACAATTTTAATTTTAATAACTTTTCAAAAGTTGGAACACTAGTTCAAATTTTGGGTGTTTGGAGTTGTATACAACTAACCACTCAACAAGTAATGCGGCATGTTATTGGAGGGTGCCTTCAGATTCTGAAGAAAAATTTTTTTGGAGGAGGGAGGAAATAGAGAAAAAGAGAAATAATAAAAAATCCAAGTTTAGAAGGGGTCCTAAATCATAGTTCTCTACTTGTAAACTTAACATCTGAAATAGGAGACATGTTATGATCCATATATTCTTTTCGGAAAAGAATAATTGATGTTATTTTGAGGGTACCAAAACTTCAGTCAAACTGCATGCCAGTTTTACAACTAATATGGCTGTTACTGTGTCTTTTGTGCTTTTGTTTCTACAAAAGGTAGGTGTTCATGAAAATTTTTAGGCTTCCCATGTGTAAGAGCCACAATATAACCAAATAAAAATCTGTCGTCCTTATCAAGAAAGAGCCACGAACTTAAATTCTGAACAGGCCAATACATGATAGATTATAATTGCTTTCAAGTAGACAGTGTTATGGCCTCGCATCAAGCGACAGCTAATTACAAAGGACATGATAAGGGTGCTCTGGCACTAATGTATATTAATCACATAAAGACTAATGTACACATTCCTCGATAAAAATGATATAACAATAAATTAGATTAATTCCCTTTTTGTTGGCTGCTAAGTAAGTCCAGTTCTAGGAAACTCTAATATATATTTATCTGCTGGTTTACTTTTTTATTAGTAATTGCCTTTGCTGCATAAAATCATCCTCCCTTTTAAAATGCCAGACCACATCAGATAACGTGTGCTGTTGGTGATAAAACCAATGATTACAAAAAGGGGGCTGAAATTAATCCATTTTAAAAGTGTTGAGTTTTCACTGCCTGTTTTTGCCCTTAATGTTAAGGAAATAAGAAGTATTGAATGAGAATGTCATAACCTTTACCAATGTGTAGAAAACCACCACAAAGACAAAAAATCTTCTTTGATCAGCCTGTGGGGCTGGCAAGGTCTGGATGACGATTAATAATTATGAGACATTTAGGGGTAATTTTTCAAATTCTATCTAATACATAAGAATAAGAGGTAGTTCTGGCTGGTGCTTTCAATTTTTATTTGAAGACAAAACTTTTCAAGAAAATATTTTAGATAAACTAGGATCAATGCCTTTTGGGTATTGATTAGTAGGCAGTTTGGTGGCCACACATCAATCCAGGGAAAACCAATCAAAGCAGTTCCAAAAGTGATGTTAGGTATGAAGAATGAATCACCAGGCTGACCATGTACACTGGACACCAGGAGAACGAGCCCCAGCCACAGGGTATGGATGTTCACTAGAGGAGCTCCCATTTGAGAGGAGAAGTGGCTCAGCAGGTATTTGACCCCTTCCGAGATGTGTTCTTAGAGCAGAATAACTGGCTCTGATCACCCTTTTTTATACATAGTGATGAAACACAGTGACTCTGGGTGCAGACCTCACTCCCAGCCTGCATGTTCACAGCACAAATTGGCACAGACCAGCAAAACAGGACTGTTATGGTCGTGGTTAAGTATCCTACCTCTAATAATTGTAGCATTAGTAATGCTGAAGTGTAAGATGAGTCATGCTTGGGGAATTGAAATATAAGAGACAAGTGCTGTAAGGTGCTGCAAACCTTGGAGATGTGGAATACTTTTCATCTCACTGGGAGGTGCTTACACAGCAGGATCAGGCCTCACCTCTTCCAAAGACCTATGCTCAGGCAGAACATGCACACTATCCAGTGGAGTGAACCTGTGACTGCTGGCCAAATCTCTTCCAGAAACCAACCCAAAATAATATCAGCAAAGTATTAGCAGAATAAAGCCATTTCAAAGCCCAGGCGTGCACCCACCACGCTGCTCTGTTCTGTGCTGGGTGCTGACACCAGCTCTTGTCGTCAACGATTTGGGAATGCATTTTATTAGAGGTTGTCAGCATTCCTAAAGGTCCTGAAGGTGTGCGGAATAAAATCCTGTGGGAAGTAAAGAGAGATTTTCTCAGTCCAGAGGCTAGTGAAGATAGCTTTTCACCAGTGTGAAATGGTTCTTCTATGTAACCGGGCTCCATCTACTCCACCATGAAAGCATTGGAGACTTTTTTTTAAATCTAGATTTGGAGCAAATGTACACTGTCCAAGGGGGAAGAATATGTTCCTGCACTTCTCTCTTTCACAGCTAAGGAGTAAGTATGGAATAGTCCCCACCAGGAAGGTAAGCAAGTTAATATCAGTTTTAATAATCTGGGGACAGAGTTCTGTGGGGTGGTGTGTCCTCTGAAAAACATGCTGGTCTATGTGTTTGCTTTTACCTTTCTCTCAACTGCAAATCATGCTATGTGAAGAATCCTAGGTAAATATTCCCCTCTGAACAGGGAAAGTTAATAAATATTTTTAATTAATGGAAGATGGTGGAAGAAGCAATGAATTAATCTCAGATTTTTCAAGAAAAGCCTTAATATGTATATATATATAAAAAATTGTAACTGTTTCGCTCAATAGAGATGAACTTCATCACTAAAATAGGGATAAAAAATTTTACCTGTTTAATAACTGCAATTTATAATGGAGATAGAATTGATTTACTGATTTAAAAACATTTTGCCAATCTAGAATTTCCTGTAATATCTAAATCTATGTCTTTCAAATGTCTGTGCAAGCAAAACAAAGCCCTAGCAATTGAAAAACAAACCAACTTTTCACATTAATCAGTAGGTACGTGCTAAATCCCACTGATGTAGAAAATTAGCACCTTTGCATATTTCCCAGGTTCAGATTTCATTTTGGACACTTGGTGATGCGTTGTAAGCACTGCCTGGCTGGCTGTAACTATTTCAGCTGAGATCCATTATTTCTAGGAGAATTATGTGCCTTGTTAGGGAAATGCCAGCTATTTCGATTCCAGCATCTGCACTGCAGTTGATCTATTATTAACACTGAGCTCATTAAAAGAATGAAAGAATCTGATTTGTGTCTTTGGGATGCGGTGTTACTGAAGCTTCTGTTGAAATAAATAAACTTGCTGTGCTGCTTCCAGTTGATCCAGCTGTTGGGAAAACGTTGGCTGCCACTGCACCACGTAGGGATGCTCGGCTGCGAGGACCTTGTAGCCATATGTAAACAATATCGCACCAACGACAGGTTTACAACACTGGAAACGCCATGTGCAGCTGTTAGCCGCCGGCTTTTATAGTGCGAAACAAATGTTTTCAATGTGTGGGTGTTTGGCGTGAAGCCTCCACAGCAGCAGCAAGAAGGGGAGGACAGGCAGCTGATGGCAGCTTTATGCCTGCCTGGCAGCGCACTATCCCATGTCCTGCCATGGGAGGGGCTGATGAACACTTTCTCTTCTCCTTGCCTCCTCAGCTTTCTCTGGGTGGCTCTTCAGAGGAAGCTGCGTTCCTGTTGAACACATACATCTGTTTTGTGGTTTACAAACCTGAAGGATTTCCTATGTGTTAAGAAAAACATCATTCTAGGATGTTCTGAGTAGCTGATTTGGGCCATGTGTTACCGAGACGCATAAGACCCACAGTTATAGGAAGGCTTTTAAAATGTTGAAGGTAAAAAGGGGTAGTAGAATTTGAAAATTCTGACCAAAAAGACTTGAATGGGAGGGTACACAGAGGTCTGAAAGAGAAAGCTGAGGGGCAATGATGTCTTGGTGTAAGTTTTATCCTGCCCCACTTCTGTATTAACAACACTGATCACCAATCACCTTCTGACCCAGCAGACAGCATATAGACTGCATATCAGAACAAGTGGGAAAAATCAAAAGCAAAGGAAGTTACAAAACCTCCATAATATCCTGTAATAAACATTAGTGACATTCTTATCAACCACATCCCAAAACAAACGCCAGTGTATATATCCATGTTATAGCTGTGCTGGGCAGGGCACGTCTCCAGGATGGCGGATCACCGCCTCCCTAAGATTGTGCTCTAAGGTGAACTCGCCACCGGCTGCCGCAAGAGAAGAGCTCCAAAGAGGAGATATAAGGACTCCCTGAAACAATACCTCAGCCTTGGTCATACTGACCACCATCAGTGGTCCACCCTGGCCTCCAGTCGGGAGATTTGGAGACACACCATACATAACGCTGCTCCCTCCTTTGAGAGCACACGTAGAATCAGTCTCGAGGAGAAAAGACAGCGCAGAAAGAACCGTGCCTTGACTATACCACCCAAGGAGACCTTCCGGTGTGCTTTTTGCAACCAGACTTGCCTATCCCGCATTGGCCTTTTCAGCCATCAGTGCGCTTGCAGTAAGTGTGGGTAAAGCCCTTCCCAAATCTTTGTCCACAAAGCCAAGCCATGATGACTTCACCCTTGGGCACCTCAACTATCCAAGCCATGTTAAAGTACAACTTTGTCAACAACCTAAATTTAAACATGTTCTTCAGCACTTGTAGGTTCACGTACCTTTTTGTAACAGAAAGATTCTAGCACATCCTGGTTAACATGGTGTTAAACACCTGAGTCATGGTAACCTAGTAGGAAGTGCAAGGAAAGAAAATAGTCTGGGACCTGTTCTCTAGCCTTGCCCACAGTATGACTGCACACTTTGTGCCTTGATAGTTAAATTCTCTTCCACTACACTGCTTGGACCCCGTTAACAACCGCTGGGCTCGTCCCTGGCCCATGATGTCCTCCCACCCTAGGCTAGCATGGGCTGTGAAAGTGCTAGTTAGCATTGGTCAAAAATGTACACCAAAGGAGTACACGAAGAAATAAAGAGCACCAAGGGCCAGGGCTTGTGGGTATGTCCTTGTCATGTTTAGTATGCCAGTAAGGATGTAGCTTTAGCACAGATGGTAGCGTTCGTTTTCATTAACTCTTAGTTCTACACAGCAATGGGCTGCTAGAATATACTGGAACTCCCTTTTGCAAGACGGGTAGTTGACAGTACGGCAGATACCGCTCCTTGGATCTCAGGATGCGTCATTCACAAAGATATTCCTGACAAATAGAAATGGTCGCAAAATAACATAACTACAGAAAATAGTATCCTGGGAAGCTATTGCACGTTCCCATCTGGAAATTTGAAAATTGATCACAAAAACCTGCAGAATCAACTATTTGCAAAAATCTTCTTTTAATTCTTAACTAGGGTGTTGTTGCCTTCCACATTGATTTTTTTTGCTTCACATTTTTAGAAAGAGGTGATATTTCTCAATGAAAGGGATCAAAAATTCAAAAAAATTCAGGAAATGTGTTTTCCTTGGTTTGAGTTTTCAGGAATGTGCTGAATCCAGAATGCTATTTCCTCTTTTATTTAAAGTACCTTTCTTCTCCCAGGTAAATTAAATTTTCAGACCATGTTTTTTGCTAAAAAATTTTTTAATTTATGCCCCAGAAGCAAACAAAAACAAGTTTATAAACTTATTTAAGGGCAATTTTTGTCCCCCCTGAATTATTTTAAAGCGAAGATTAAATCTCACCATGTGACTTTAAATAGTTGCAGTGTAAGAAAATAATATTCAGCAAGAAATGTTAATATAAGCAAAATAATCACATTGTTGTATAGCTGGGGGAAAATCCTAAAGGGAATGATTTTGATTTGAGAGATAAAGGTCTGTAATTGTACTGTATTTTATACTTAGGGACATGTCCTGATGACTGAGTAACACATTTAAGAGAATTATTCTATCACATGGCTTTTGGAAGAGCTTCATCATCTAATTTAATTTTTGAAGTTCTTCATATCCTTGTCAATATTGTTACTTATTTTAGCGAGTGCTGGAAATAATGACTGTTTATGACACATCCTACTTACATAATGCCCCTTTTTCTAACAAGGTCGTAATATCATATAAAAATTGCACATTCTTGCCACAAAAAGCAGATGCAGCTGTTAAGAGAATTTCAGTTCTGAGTAACATTTGTATGGGTGGTGCACAGTTCCGCAAACAGATTCCAGACTACCATAAGTGCTCGGCATTTTAGCTCTGGTTGGGGTTTTATGGCCACCAGAAACTTCATCCTCTAATAGATAAAAGCCTGCAAATATGGGTAATGAGACTGATGATGGTGCTCTTCCACAGCTGCCGTCTCTTCCTTCCCTGGTGGAGTACGGGGAGGTGACACTTGTGCCCACACGACGAATATGAGAGTTTTGCTCCATCAGTACTCAGGTGGATTGCGTGTTGTGTCTGTGGGCAGTCCTGGTGCTGCCTCTCACCACGGATTACAAGTTGCATTAATCAGGCATAAGAAAAAATCAGGATGATGTATGTAATATGGGGTCAGAATAATGGTAGCTGAATGGTATACCAAAAAAAAAATGGAACCAAAAAAAAAATAAAGCAGGAACTATCAACATTCATGTCTCTGAAAACAGAAGTGGAAAGTCTGTGCCTGAATATATATAAATTTCTTACATAAATTAGGTCCCTTTAGTTTTCCTCTGTCCATGCGCTGACATTATCCATGATCTCAAGCCCTTTTTCCACGTCTTATGCTTGTGGGTTTGTTCACAGCAGCGCTGCTTCTGTCAAATTATTTCTGAGAGTCACATCCTCTTCAGCCCTCAGCTGAAATTTCTGATTGTGTCTTTATCATTTGTTCACTATAATATGCGACTTTCTCACCGCATGGAGAAAATCTGTACTTCTTTTCAGCGGTGGAGAACCACAGGTTTTTTTCACTGGACCTTTATTCAACTACGTCAGCAAAACTTGCCACATAGTTTAGAAAGAAAAATGGAGCAATGCAGATGTTGGGTTG
>NW_010420452.1:21963-31619 GCF_000710305.1 Buceros rhinoceros silvestris | reverse complement strand
CCAAAAGGATTTCCCGACACAGAAGGGGTACTCTGAGGCAAGTTGTTTCTTTTTAGCTACATTTCAGCTAAGTGGAAGGGATGCCAGCTGAGGTATAAGCAGGCATGGAAAGATAGGAAAGACTTGTATCAGCAATGGTGTGGCCAGCAGGACTAGGGCAGTGATTGTCCCCCCGTACTCAGCACTCGTGAGGCTGCACCTTCCATACTGTGTCCAGTTTGGGGCCCTTCACTACAGGGAACGATACTGAGCTGCTGGAGCATGTCCAAGGAAGAGCAACTTGTGAAGGGTCTAGAGAACAAGTCTTATGGGGAGCGGACTGTGATCAGCAATGGTGTGGCCAGCAGGACTAGGGCAGTGATTGTCCCCCCGTACTCAGCACTCGTGAGGCTGCACCTTCCATACTGTGTCCAGTTTGGGGCCCTTCACTACAGGGAACGATACTGAGCTGCTGGAGCATGTCCAAGGAAGAGCAACTTGTGAAGGGTCTAGAGAACAAGTCTTATGGGGAGCGGCTGATGGAACTGGGGTTGTTTAGCCTGGAGAAAAGGAGGCTGAGGAGAGACCTTATTGCTCTCTACAACTACCTGAAAGGAGGTTGAAGAGAGGTGGGTGTTGTTCTCTTCCCCAAATAACAAGCAATAGGAGAGGCTGCTCCAGAGAAGGTTGACATCAGGCATTAGGAATTATTTCTTCACTGAAATGATTATCAGTCACTGCAACAGGATATCCAGGGAGGTGGTGGAGTCCCTATCCCCAGAGGTATTTTAAGATCTTTTAGATGTGGTGCTGAGGGACATGGTTTGGTGGTGACTTGGCAGTGCTGGGTTAACAGTTTGACTCGATGATCTTAAAGAACCTAATCAATTCTGTGATTCTGTGACTACAAGACACATGGCTATTGACAACCTGGGGACAAGTTAAGTTTCTTAATCACAAGAGGAATGTGTGTGCTGTCTGTGTCTGGGATAGGAGGTTTAGATCAGGGAAATGAGTACTGCAAGCATAAGAACTGCATAAAGCCAGGAGCAGCACGGCACATGCTCTGAAGTCTGCCTGCTCTCTCACAACAACTCTCCATCTGAGAAACATAATGAAGCATTTGCAAGAATTTTGAAGATGGAAGAGAGGCTCCTGAACTTTCAGAAATCAAAGTTATCAGGAGTTATCTGTCTTGCATGTAACATTATTCTTATTCTCTATCACAAGTACTTCTTTCATAAACTATAAAACCACCTCTTTGCTTATTTACCAGGTGCTTGTTCTTTTCTTGTGATTTGGACCAGGCTGCATATGGAGCTCAATCAGCATTCATGGAAAGAAAGAATGAAATACCTGAAATGTACTGAGAACATTTCCTAAACGGGAGAAGAAAGCTTCCTATTTAAAACTAGCTGACTTTTTAAAAAGAAGCGGAACAGTATCTAGTAGTGAATGGAACAGCAGTTGTCCTATCTGGCTGCAATCTCACTACGCTTTCAGAAGTGCTAGATTTCCTCCTCTTCCCCTCCCATTTTTTTGAGGCGTCTGAGGAGGGTTATCAGCCTCTCTGCTTTTTCAACTCCCAGCTAGTTTCCCAGGTTTGAATTAAATAGTCACTGCATAGAAAGAAGTAAATGCAGTGAAATGATAAAAAAATCATCTTCTCTGTCCTGTAGGAGGCTAGTGCTGTTGAAAGCCAGTTTAGCACTTCAGCACTTCTGGTTCCAGGTTCTGAGCTGTACAAGCCATGTGTACCATGTTTGGACTGTTCTTGACAGTAAATTGAGGTTTCTGAAGGGTTTTATTTCCTGTAGATATTATCGGCTGAGACACTGCCATTGCTTGTCATATTTTCACAGTTTTGTACATAGCCTTGCTTTTAACACAGGTAAAGATAAACTTTCAAAAATAAGAATGTTATTTTCCACTGGTTGCTTTCTTTTCTAAATCCACCCTTCAAACAGTTGACACTTGTTTAAGAAAAAAACTAGGCTCGGAATTCAAACTGCAGGGCACTGTAACGTTGCGGCACACAAACAAGCTGCAGGCACACAGTTTGCATCTGAAAAGCAAGACTAGATGCATCTGAGGGTTACTCTCCCTCAGCTAATTAATGCCCTCACAAGCAAGAGTGAATAACTTGTGTGCAACTCCACGACAAAGTATCTATGCAATGCTGGACAGCCACTAGACAATCTGTGTGATCTCTTACAACATTTTGCAGATTTAGTGACTTGGGTCCCTGCTCACTGCAGATATGCAGTAAATACACTCTCAGTCTGCTGCCAAGCATCTGTATAAGACTTAAACATCTGTAGAGAAGGAGCTTAAATGGATTGTGTAATATAATGAACAGCAGGCTACATAATTACCTTTATTTACTTGTAACAAATCAGTCACTGCAAAGGATTGTGTTTTCTACACTGAAAAAGTGCTGCATCAATTAAATTGGAAACTGCACTTGCAGTAATTCCATCAAAGAGCAGTATAATTTTAACATGGACAGGGTGAGGATAAGGACACAGAAAATGGATTTTTTTCTTTTGAAGAGTTGGCAGTAGTACACTAAGTTTTTGCAGTAATTCCAAAGACTTATTGATTTTGGAGCCAGAAAGAACCATTGCATTCATCTGGCTTGACCTCTTGCACAACAATGGGGCTTGCACACCAAATGCTCCAATAAAGCCAGTAGCTTTTTAAATTTTATTTTAAAAGACCTTTAAAAAAAGCACCATTAATTAATAAACAATGAATAATCAATAAAATAATGCAGGAGCTGCAATCTGCAAATTGAACTCCTGATGTAAAATAAAAGTGAATAGAGTGGATTTGATAATTCTAGCCCAGATTGAGTTGAGTCCTACATTTAGGGTCTGCCATATTTTCACACAACTTCTGATCTTTACCCTTCAGTCAGAAAAATCTTTCCCCTTCCCAATAGTACTGGAGTGAAAAAAACCCCACGACAGATAAGACTCATTTATTCTTGGTCAGTACGTGTGAGTGGTGCCAAATGGAGCACGCAGAATATAATGTCCACACCAAGGCTCTTGACTGACATAACTATGACCTAGATTGATCCAACAATCTGAGTTTCTGTTTGAAAAAGAGAGCAAAGGAGAGCTAGAAAATGGGAGGAATGTGCCGTAACTCTGACACTCCCACTCACCTGAGTGCACAGAGAGCATGAGCAATAGCTCTAAGGAATAAAATGTCTTGCATGCAACTCTGCTCAGTGCAGCCTTGCACAGGGCTGTGGGGTGCAGTACGAGAATATCGAGGCTTTCTTGGCCCATTTGCCTAGGGAGAATTTGCCAAAATAAGTCACCCAATTAGGAGGGTACAAATGTTAATATGACTTTTTCTTTTGGGTAATGCCATATATGGGACCTCTTACACCCTTCCACCTTTGTTCAAACTGAGCCTCCTCATTCCATTCCTACCCTTGCCTTTCACAGAGGAAGAGAAGACGGAGATATTCTGTGTCAAGTTGTGTTTCATTCAGCTCTACTTTGGTGTGTTGGTTTTTTTTTTAAATTGACAATTGTAAAGCTTTATGAAGCAAAACAAACCAATGAAGCATTATTCACAAGCACTTCCACCCGTCTGCTCAGCTCAGAAATGTTCTTGTTTCTCCATGGAATCTTAAAGTTTGGAGTGACTGAACTTGGTGGGAGGGGATTATGTAATGGGGTGGGATCCTGCTGCAACCTCCCTACCCTAAGGACTCCAGGGTGGCATTGGGAGTACTGCACTGCCTAAGATTTACCTGAGCTTTCCTATTGCTGAAGAAAACCTGAAAAAACCCCTGTAGTCAGAAGTGTTTTTCCTTTATTCCTTTCACATGGATCCCCAGTGACATACAGCTAGAAACACTAACAAAGAATAAATAATATTTCAGTTAAAATCTGAAGGCACTTTTAGATCTAATACTGAAAAATGTACTTTATCACTCATCACAGTAGCGCTCTTGTAGATCTGTAAAATACCTAACTGTTCAAAGACATTTAAAAATCATTAAAAGAGTTATCAGAAGAAATAACTTTGCATTTAAGTCTTACCTTTCAAATAGAGTGGCTGTGTCAACTGTGTGTCATGTCGAGGCAAACAACTCCTTTTACAGGATAAAAATGTACCTCAAGAGAGTCTTTACAGCACTGGAAACTACACAATGGTATTTCAGTGCCCTGAGATATTTGATATCTTTGATCCTTTGATCTGTTTTGTATCTACTGCAGAAGAGAAGCCAAATTATTGAAAGCATGAGACCTCAGCTGCATCTGTAAAATCTGAGTGCATGCACCTGGCATACATGAAATGCATCTTTTTGGATTCCAGTTGGCATTTTGGTAACTTTGCATTTTGAGCAGTTACAGTTATGAACCCAGTTACAGTTATCAATTTTGCATGCACATAGGCTCTCTCACTAAATGAGACGTGCTATTCAATAGGGATAAGCAGTAAAATACCTATTCTTCCGAGCAAACCCAGTAATTAATGAGTCTTGTGTTCAGAGCAAGTCAGGAAAAGGTTTAATTCTTGAAATACAATTTGGTATTCAGCTACATTTTTTTTATAGTATATTGCATGCATCTTAAAAATAATGTTACTAAATCACAATTTAATTCCTATATTCTAAGCAGAATTATGAAGGTTTTCCTATGTTACTTGTCATACACCGGATTTTTAATTCCTTTTTTTTTTTTTTTTTTGATCCTTAGATTATATAACAGTTACATTCTTCATCTCCCAGATGCAGTCCTTCTGCTCAAGCAACAGAGACTCGTTTCTCTAGGGCTGGAAAAGGCTGGTTCACTTCCTCCTACCGGTTAAGACGGTAGCTGCTAAACGTGCGTATGTCTTAAACCAGTAAAGTGAATGGTCATCACTGCAACACCTACCTCTCCTCAAACACTGGTCCCAACTGTCAAAAGTACATGTCATATTTTAAAATGTAGTCTCAAGTGAGAGGGAATGGCTATTAATGCTACCGAACAACTACTGCATCACTGTTCTCTGTTTCTGAGGGGACCTTCCTGTCATTAGGCAGGAGATTCTTAAAGGGCAACTCTAAAATTTCAGCTTTCTCCCTTCTTGTCTTCTCTTCTTCTGTCCTTGTCAGAAAGCAGGTACTGAGTAAGAAGGACCTACTGCAATTCTTGTGATACTATGATTTTTTAAAATCTTAGCAGCTGAAAACAAAGAAGCAAATAGAAAAAGCCTTCTTCATATTATTTTTAGGTGCTATTTTAACCAGAATATTGGCAGTTTCAGTGACAACAGTTCTGTGACATCTGACACCAATCACATGAAACATATTCTGCTGTCTCAGGTCCACCAACTACAGGTTGGTTCCCTGTCAACATTTCTGTCCAATTCTAGTGGCAGCAGACCATGGCAAAAGTCTAACGAATTCATTATTAAAAATGATGTTTTCAAAAAGATTTTATTGTCATAGTGGATCTTTCTGGTATTATAAAGGGGATAGATGAATGGACATAATAGAATCTCCTGGTGTAGATAATTCTTGATGAGTAAGACACTCTGCCACCTGAGAGGAAGATAATTTATAGTAATCAACTCTGCAAACCTTTCTCCTGACATTGCTGGTGCTCTGTGATAGCAGATGGACAAACAGCAACGGCAGTAACGAAGCAGTAGTTTCAGTTTAGCAGATACATACTTATCTGACAGGATGAGAGTGTGTCGCACGCTGGAAAATAGGTTGTATTTTCACTTTTACTTCCCCTCAATTCTTCCTCCTCAATTATACGTATATGTAGGTGCAGGCACACACACAAATAAATAACCCTTGTCTACTGTATGAAGCAGTTATATGAAATGCATTCACATCCATGCTGTGTTTCTATCTTCTGAGCCAGAGGAATGTGTTACGCAGCTCCACTCACACGATGAGCTGAGATGAGCAGAGGTTACCAGCAGCAGAGACCTTGCAGAAGTATAGAAGAGGTATAGGCCAGTGTTCTGGGATATCTTCTATGTTTAAATACACAGTTTTATTTTATGTTTTATTGAAAAGTTCCCTGTTTTTAAGAGTTTTTTAAGACTTACTGTTTTATCAAATCCTGCAGCCCTGAGAGCTCCTGATGATGTCAGTGAGAGTTCTGTGTAGGCAGGGATTTTGGGACTTAGCTCTTAATAGAAAAGATAATTGATGTGAGCATGAATAAAGAGGCATTGATCTGTTGATCTGTCCAGAAACAGTCTGACAGAGGTGCAGGTGACAGAGACCAACAGGAGGATACAAAAATACGTGCATTCATCTCCTGGGACTTACAAGCCTGCCACTTGAACCAACAGACTACATTACATCCTAATGTTCTTGGCCAGTGCCGCAGCCAGCAAGATTACCATTCATAGACTTTGAACTGAAACACCCTTCACCTTGTTTATGTTTCATGCATGATTAAGTGAGAAGAAAGCAAGCCATATCAGCATGACAATCTGTCAAAGAGAGGAACCTTTTGCACAATGATAAAACAAACATCTAAACACATTTCCAGTGTAAAACCTCTCGTATTTTTTATAGAGTATTACATGACAGCTGTGTTAAAAGGACACCAAGGCTGAAAAGTCAAGCTTCTCAAAGTCAGGAAATAATGGAATTCAGACTGCCTGTGGAACCAAAATTTTGTTCTTTTGGTCATATTCATTATCACCCAGTAATTCGATAGCTGCATGTTCTATCCTGGCATAGGACGCAGGTCTCCTCAGAGCAGAGTGTTGACAGGGCTCAGTAAATGACAAGCTATTCAATATTTTGGTTAACCCTTGTTATCCAGTGAGTTTTAATTAATTTTCTCACATACTTGTGTACATGCTATTTAATGCACTTTGTACTCCAGCATCCCTTATGTCGTGTCATAAATTGATGGGATAAGTCAGGATGGAAGGGACCTCAGGAGGACTCCCCTCCAATCAAAAGCAGGATCACCTGTAAGAAAAGATGTGGTTGCTCACAACCTCTCTGGGCAACCTGTTTCACTGCATGGATACTCTTTTTGTAAAAAAGGTTTTCCTTAAATCCAGTCTCAGCCTCTCCTGATTCCCCTTATGCCCCTTGGCTCTTGTCTTCCCATCATGCTGTGAAGAGCCTGGCACTGGCTCTTTTGTAACCTCCTCATAGGTGCTGGGAGAGCTGCTGTTAGGAGCTCTTGAAGCTGCCTCTTCTGCAGGCTGAGCCAGTCCTGGTCCTTCTGGACCAGCTGGGTCCCTCTGCTTCTCCTCAGAGGAGAGGAGTCCCAATGTCCTTGTGACCCTCTGCTGAACTTCCATTTTATCAATGTCTTTCCTGTACTGGACAAAGGTCCAGAATGAATGTAGTGTAACGAGTGTTGAGTAGAGACAGATAATCACTTCCCTGGATCTACTGTGCATGCTCTGGTTAGTACAACCCAGGATAGTTTTGGCTGCCTTTGCTGCCAGGGCCCACTGCTGGCCCAGGACCCCCAGGTCGTTTCCTGAAGAGAAGCTCCCCAGGCAGTCAGTCCCTGGGCTGTGTGATTGCAGGGGGTTCTTCCTTCAGTAGTGCAGAGCTTTGTGTTTGTCCTTGCTGAATTTCGTAAGATTCCTGACAGCCTATTTAGGTCCCTGTGGATGGTAGCTCTGCCCTCAAGTGTATCTTGAGTCTCTTCCAATCTGGTGTGATCTGCAATCTTGATGAAAGCGCACTACTTCATGCTCTCTAGAACATTCTTAAAGGTAACAGGATGGCCCCAGGATAGATCTCTACAGTACTCTTAATAGTTAGAGATACTATGGGTACACCCATAGAGCAAATCTGTTAAAGCCTACCTTGTGTGACCTGTCATCCCACCAGTTTTTTATCAAGCTAGTTGAGAACCTACACACCTATAACGTCCTGTGAATGCTGCCATCACCACCTTCACAGCAAATGAATGCTGGGCAAAGGCATTTGCCACTGCTGGAAGAGTCTCCCTCTGCTTTGCATCCCTTCTTGCAGGACCACAAGCTTACCAGAATGCCTCCTGCCTGTGGTTCGCTTTTAGCTCATTAATGCTGGTTCTGATGTACACTCCTGCTTCTCATAACAAATGGCCTCTCTCGTAACAAATAAACAATATTCCATGTTTGTATTGGGCAGTACATGGTCTTATGACTCATTTACTGCATGCTATTCAGTTCCTTTCGTTAGAGAATGAGTGTTTCAGCGCAGGCTTTTCTGTCAAGCTCACTTCTATTACATGCAAGTAGCAATGCTTTAATCTCTGTAGCCTCCAGGAGAGGTAAGGCAGTGGATGTGGAATTGTTCTGATGTGGAATTGTCTCTGCTGATTTCAAGTTACTTTTAAAATGTCTGGTTATTCATGGGATTTAGCTTTATGTAGCTAAATTAATCTAGGTTCTAGATTTCAGACAGTTGTAGAAAATTTGGTGTGATTTCCTCTTCATCACTCCAGAGCCTCTGGTAGACCCTGACTCCCCAAGGAAGCATTGAAAGCTGCACAAGCACATTGTTGCAGCTCTGTTGTTCCTCAAGAGATGCCACCTTCTGCCATACATCAGCAGGCATCATACAAGTAAGAGCTGTTTTCAGTAGGTGTTCCTGCCTAATTCCCTGAATATAGTCCACTCATTCATTGAGCAGATGCCTTGGACTATACAGTTTATATAGTACACATATCATTAGGCGGTTGAGAAGTATGACATAACACATATACAGAGGTTTCCTGGTTTGCCATCAAGTCTGATATTTTTTTAAAAGTGTTTGACTTTGGAAACCTCAGTCGGAGTCCTTTCAATAGGGTCAAGCATTTGTCGGTTTGCTCAGGTAATTGCTTATGAAACTCCAGTTAAACTGCTCTACCTTTCTTTCTGTCTCACTCTGGAGATAGTGGAGAGGGGTGTGTGTAGATGTAAAACCTTTTATGTTCCTGGACTTGCTGAAGTTAAAGTTGGTTAAACACTTCTTCAGGATGGCTTTCAACGTAACAGCTCATCTGAGGTGAGTCAGCAGACTCAGATCGTTCTCAAACCCTAAATTACCCAACAACCACAAAAAGAGGTACACATCTGAGGTCTACAGGAAGGCTATCAATTATATGAAAAGCTGAAGGAGGGAGTTATGGGTGGGATAGAGAGATATAAGGAAACATAAATTGATTCAGAGTTTTCAGATAAAGGGGAAATGAAAAAGCAAATGAAAAAGACAAATTCATGATATTCTGCAAGACTGAATGGGAAACACAGGTCTCAAAGGAGTCAGACCCCAGCAGGACTTCCTACATGCCTGAAGATAGGTCCAGGATTAAGGGGAAGTACCTGGGTCAAAATTCAGGCAGATTTTTATTTTACCCAAGCCACTTCCACCAGTAATAAATATCCATCTCAATAGCAGTGCTGCTCTGTAATCTTTTTAGAAACATTTTCATTGGCCAGGGTAACTTGTGTCTGTAACTGAAGAAAAATTTACATACTTGAAGCAGCTAGGAATTTATTGAGAAAGCCAGACAAGAATAAGCATATTAGGGCAAAATTAAATTAGGACTGTGAGAGTGTAAGCTTATTCTGGCTACAGGCTAAACAGTGTTGCAGCAAATTTTCGTGCTTAAAGCTTTCTTATAAGACTGCCTTGTGAAGGATCTCATCTCACAAAAAAAAAAAAAAAAAAAAAATTGAGCCCATCCCAAGCC
>NW_010420452.1:17720-21923 GCF_000710305.1 Buceros rhinoceros silvestris | reverse complement strand
TTTTTATAAGACTGCTTTTGAAAGGATCTCATCCCAAAAAAAAAAAAAAAAAAAAAAATTGAGCCAGTCTACAGCTCTCTAAGAGCTGGCACCATGGTTAACATATCCCCATGCTTTTCTAAAATGGGCAGCTATAAAGTTACGGGACAAAGATGAAAGTAACTCTTCTGTACAAGGCACTCCAGTTACCAGTGAAACAGGAGGAACAACAAAACACACGTTACTAACAGCAGACTAAGTTAATTGAACTCTAGTGATAAGTGATGTGTAACAGAAGTTTTAAGAACAGGCCAAAAATCCTCTGCTGTTACAGGTTGCTGCAGACTGGCCGTGTCAGCAGCTCTTACAGACAGAAATGTCGGGGGCATCAACCCATTACAGATACTGTATTTAGAAATGATAGAGCGTCCACCCAGAATTTAGTCCTGCACTCTGACTGCAGCACTGGAATGGATGAGGTAGTTTGGGTTTCCAGGCTTACAGTATCCTCAGATCACCCCTTCCACAGAAATAACCGTGTTTATCAGTGGTTCCATCCTGAGCAATAGCTTTCGGTACTCATGTCACATTGCTTTTGAAAGAGCAGAAACACAGCACGAGGGAATAGAACTGTCTGGGAAAACTGTGATGGCACATTTCTATTCCTGGAATTTGGCAAACTAAAAATGCTTGGTGGAAATGGTTCAATTTTACAGTTGCACAGCTAAGTATTTGTGAAAGTTTGTAATAAACTGGGAGGGAGGAAATAAAGAAGTTTCTTGAAATCCTGATACTTACATGAAATTCCAAATAAGAAAGAGCATGTTGGCTGCCTTTGTGACTAGGGGTGGCCTCTGCAAAGGAAGAGTCCGTCCTCACCCCTTCACACTGCTAGGAGGTGTCAGCTATGCAGAGTCACTACTGCATTTGGTAGGTATTACCAGCAGGTTAGTTTTCCACATTTAAATTTAATTTCTCTTACTGGCCTGAATCATTCACAGAGATAGATGTGAAAACACCCTGGAGGCTTGTGAATAAGAAAAGAGAGAAAATTCTCCTGGAGCATCTGAGAAATACAAAGAATTAAGTTAAGGTGGTTGGAGGAAAGCGGCGTATGGCTCTATATTTCTCTGTCTTACTCTGCAGATGATGTGTGTGTGTTTGTGTAGATGTAAAACCTCGTAGGTTCCTTTACTTGCTGAAGGTAAAGAAAAGCTGGCTTTCCCCTCTGGCAGCCATGCCAAAAGGCTGACTGCGCAGGGTGTTATTCATTTGCACTGTATGAGTCATTTCTGTTAGTCAAAGAAAATGATTGTGACCAAGGGAAAAGGTGAAAGAATACTACAAAGCAGAAATATAGGCCTCTCTGTACCATATTTTGTTATCAAATTCACAAGCAGCCATGTGCCAGGACAAACAAGTCCTAGGACAGCAGACAGCTAGAGATGGAGGTTTTGGCCCTCGCTTGCATATATACCTGTGGTCTTAATTTCTCCTCTCCAGAGTCCCAAGCCTTGTACATCAGAAGTTTCTAAGTACAATGTAGAAAATTGCCTTCCTAAATATGTTGCACTGCCAAACCCACGAGACTAAGAATAGTTTTGGACAAACATACAATCCCTTTATAACATTTCATTGGTAGGACTCAAAGCATTATTAAACAGCAAAATGACACTGAAATTCTGGTTATCTGTGGAAGTGGAAAACAGGGTGTTCCAGCCCTTTTCAAAGCCAGCACATGGCTAAGCTGGGATCAGAGCCCTGGTGTCTCACTAACCAGAAGTCCTCCTGAAGTGTACAGCAGCTCCATTTTATCCTGACTGCTTTAGCTCTTATGACACCAAAATGTGGATCATTAAGATATGCAGCCGAATAGAACATTTAAGGAAAAGAAAAGGCTCTGCGCTAGGGCAGCTGCGTTGCAATCCTGCAGATTTGGATACCTCCCCTAAATTTCCCATGCGGTTGTTAAGCAGACCTCTGGGTTTTTCTCAGTTTATTTTATGTATAATGGGGCTAAAAATAGCTTTTTAGCTCTCAGACCTTCACAACCTGTGAATTATTGAGATGCTTTGTGGACAAAAGCATTGCTTAGAAACCGAAAGTCCCTAATTTTGCCTCCCAGGGGCCCTTGGAAACCGAAATAGTGCCTCAAGCCCCTGTTTTCCACGATGTGCACCAGCAGTTAGCTCACGGGCAGGAAGTGGTGCCGGGCTGGGGCGTGCTGCGTTTCGGAAGCCAGGTGAGGTGCCCTAGCAGCCAGTGCCATGTTCCGAGCTGCCAGCCGTTGCTGGCTCTGCCATCGCCACACAGCCCACCACTCCCGGCCTCACCTCCACACTCCTTCAGGTGCTCAGACCTCCGGAGGCACCTCAGAACCTTCCATCCCTCCCCGTTATTACCATCACCCGCTGTGCTGAGCAGGACTCTGGTTTAGGCAATTCATTTTGATAATAATACGTAGGTTAATTAATCAGCCATTAATTTTCTTGCTGTTTTTCCTAATTATCTCCATTACGTACAAGGTCCACAAGGCATGTTCCTTGGTGATTATGCCTGCTTTTTTTTGGTTTTTACAAAAGTACAGCAACATGCAGTTATTGAATGCCAATCCCTCTCTCCACATCCCCTCTGGTGCATTTCTGAACTCCTCTAGACAACAGTTAGCCTCTCTTCCCATGAGAAATAGTGGCCGTGTATGCTGCGACAAGAATTCAATTGTTGACAGAAATTTCAAGACATTTGTCCAGAGCTGGCAGCCTGTCCTGTGAAAATTCAGTTACAGGCTTGTGGAGAAAATCAGACCCAAATGTTCCTGTTCCTTTTTTTAAGCCTCAAAACCCCAAAGCTAGTGAAGAGAATATTTATCTGGCACAAATATTTATTGCAAAACTGTGCAGTGGCAGCAGGGATCAAATGGTACATCCAGGCTGTACATTTTGTGCTGATACTTTGGAAATGGGCAAGCCTTCCTATTCCAGTGCATATTTCTGTCCTAGATCTAGTTGTTATGGGTACAAGGTGGGAGGCTTGTCCTGTCCCTTATGGATTATCTTGTTCTGGTGGGCTGTGAGATGCAGGAGACTCTCCTAATCTCTGCATAACTTTAGGCTGAAGTGTGAGGGGACAGAGGAGACCTGTGCCTGCCTGAGCAGAGATGGTGGAGCCTCCAGGACAGGAACGCACTGGTGGTTAAGGGATGTACGTGCACACCTCTGTGCAGGCACAGGGCACTGATCACAGGTTATAAGAGGACATTTGTAATTTAATTGTTGGAACAGTTGCTTCAGCTGATCTAGTTCCTGCAACAAAAGTCTGCCAGAGCTGGAAGGAAGGCAAGGCGTGCAGACACTGGGTGTGTATTCAGCTTTAAACAGCAAAGCTGCATTAACAGAAGTCTGAAATCTTCCAAAGCCACAGGGCCACATTTACAGTGCAGGGCACATTCACTTCTTGTTATATCTGTCCCTTGGGAAGTGAGATATGATCTGGCCACATGCTGTCCCCATGTCAGGAAGTACCCCAGGTGAGCACTGTTTTCCTTGTCCTGATTTCCCTGGGGAAGAAGGGAGCTGGGAAGGACCTGTGGTGCACTCCTGTGTGTTGCACTGCTGGGAGCCAGAGGGTTACAGGGTGAGCTGCATAAAGCACCTGCTCTGCAATCTAGATGTAGGGGCAAGATTTTAATTTTTGACAGCAGAAGATGTATGCACACCAAGCTTCCTCTTGCAGCCTGGAAAATATGACCACACTGACCCTGATGAGCTGCGTAAGATTGCTTAACAGACAAGAAAGGAGTTTATGGCTACTTTTAAACTGCACTGTAAGAAAGGCAGCTTCACCTTGAAAAAGACATTTGCAAGACCCTAGCTACAATGGTCTTTGATAGAAGGATTAAGATATGTATGAGTTGTTAAGGAGATAAATAACTGCACTCCTCTTCTAGCTTCCAATGGGCCATTTAATGAGAAACAGTAAGAGTGAAAGAGCAAACCACTCTGGCCGCCTATGCAATTTTTAAATTAAATGGCAGAACAAATTTTTGGCGTATTAGATGTAGATGCTTAACATAGTATCAACCCAGAAATACATAATAAACAAACGTATTTTCCTCTTATATCTCTTTAAATTCTCACCCAGATTCCAGTGCCTCTCCCCTTACATTCTGGTGATATCTGCAGCCTTTCCTCACTTTCCATTTATGACGTACCACTTGTTTCCCTA
>NW_010420452.1:13149-17651 GCF_000710305.1 Buceros rhinoceros silvestris | reverse complement strand
TCCCTACAATACTCACACTGACCCTCTCTTCAAACCCATATCCAAAAAATCTTCCTACTGCGGTTACCTCCCACAAAACCTCTATCGGAGATACTCTGCTGGACCTAACAGTGGGAGAAGTTAAGTCACTCCCTAAAAGACTTGGTGGGGTTCTTTATGTCCAGGTCCATTCCAAAGGTCCTTTAGTGACCCCCATGTACGCAAAGGGAGGGCCCAGATGCTAGTTCTCCAGAACAGAACCCTAGGGAAGGCATGGTAGTGTGTCATTCTGGAGACTCGAATGGGGGAGACTAAAAAAGTTAATTGTGTATGGTTCTCTGAGTTAAAAGGATGGAGAACTGATTTTCTTCCCTAAGCAGAGATTGCTTGTTTTCTGTGATGCAACTACAATAGCAGTGCTTAAAATAGTGCTTTAAATACACTTCCAGAGAGAGCAGGACACAAGCAATTGCATTGCAGCAACATCCAACTACTGGTTGCCTCTCCTACTGTTGTTTTAGAGGTTATTACCATTAATGCTGTGCTCTACTAACCATCAGCATTACCCTGTCTTTTCTGTCCTTCATCCTTAATTACCTACGGTTCATCTGAAGAAAATGATGACAACCATGGAAAGACAGCCATGCAGTTAAAGACACCAAGAATGCCTGTACTGAAAGATTTACACTGTGTGTCCAGTCTTACAGGTGAAGCAGCTGAGATCTTTCAGAGCAGTCATCTGCTCTGAAAAGCCAGCTGCTCGGAAGCCAGCATTTCCTCCAGCTGATGACCCTGCTCCTGCTTCCCATCCTCCGGGTCATATATCCTCTCCGTGTGTGTTTAAATAATGTGGATTTTCAAGTCACTCTATGCAACCCCCCTGCTATTACATTAATTCTTATCAGAGGTATTTCTCCACTAGTCATTGCCCTTTTCAGGAACACGTCTTTGAAAGAAAACAGAGAGTGAATGTGGCAGTTAGATGGGCCAGACCTGAAGCAATTACACTGAACACCCTGACTTCTGGAGAAGTTTCAGGAATGAGTTTAACCTGAGACTAGCTTCTTAAATCTCTGTATTGGAACTGTCTGAAACACAGGGATACCAAAGCTTTAGGAAAATACAGATAAGCTTTATGCATCTCTTCCAGTAAAATAGTGCTTGGTTCTTATGAGGAAACCAAATAAACTTTCTTTCAAACTTAGTTTCCAGACATAGCTAAGAAAGGCAAACCCTGGAGTCCCATAGATATGCATTCTCAACTACCACTGCTCTGAAACTGTGTCTGTGAAACCACATTTCTATTTGATAATTTAAAGAAAGTTTCTACCTCTTCTTTTCTTGCTTTGTCTTTAGCAAGCCCTTTAAAACACTACACAAATTTCTGATTCTCTATAGTCTTAAAGTATTTCAAGATAACAGGCTGCACTACTTTTACCACAAAACTTGATCTTATTCTTGTAGTTGCAGAGGAGAAACATCGTGTACTCTGTGGCAATATGGAAATTCAGTTCTACAACTATTGAACCTTCTTGTGTCATTACTAGTTCCAACTGACTTGGTCACAATAATTTTTTAAAAAATTTATTTAATTTTTGTAAGAAGCATAAAATACTTTGGTTTCAGAACTAACTCCTGATTTCCAATTAAAAGCAGCACTTTCTATCCAACAAGTCAAAATTGTGGCTTCTCATTCCTCTTTAGAAAAAAACTTCACCATGCAGCTTCTAAAATCAGCAAAGGTAACTGGGTGTTAAAACAATGGCTCAGCAGATGGGCAGATAAAATAAAAACAAGTTATATTCTATTAAATAAGGAGATACGACTGCTGAGGCTATAAATGTGGTTAGATCCAACATGGTTCTTCAATGCCACATGCAAGTGAATGAGCCAAGGGCATGGTCTCTCCACTTCAGCTATCCTTTATAAGTTTGCCTGGGGTTTGTTCCTGTCTTTTCTGTTTGATTTCAAAAATCTTCTCGAGCTTTTAGTATAGGTCTCACACACACTGATGGCATTTTAAATAATTAAAATGCTAACAGTTCATTCAAGCTATTATGCAACTCATTCTCCAAAGGAGCAGACAAAGGATCAAAATGGGAGAAAGAAGACCTGTCTGTGTTACTTGGTTTTGACTTGCTGTGTTTTCCTGACAGGCTCTGTTTGAGGAGAACTGAGACGTGTGCTTTGTTACTGGTTCAGCTCTCAGAAATGCTCAGTGTTGTGTCATTATTCATTGTTTTTGTTTTGATCATTTAAGCAATCTTTTCATGTTTGTTTCCTCCTGGATATATTATCTGACATGCAACAACCAGAGTTTTCATAAAGCTCTTTGGTGCCTGTGGGTATACACGTAGCTGATGCCTGTTTAAATGGCAGTTTCACAGCCTTTGGAGGTATGTTGCACCATCTGAAAAAACAACTGCTGCGCTAGAAAACTCAAGACACTCTTAAGACCATCTACTCGAAACAGTGACAAAAGTTGGGAGGAGAGGAGGAATCTAGCAAAGTGCAATGTCAAATTAAATACCCTCGACTTACCACTGAAAGCACATCGTTGATTTTGTTATATATCAGATCAACAGGAACCTAGAAACTGATAAATTTAAAATGAAATCTCAAAGAAAAGGTTGGTGAATTTAAAATGAAAGTAAGAGTTAAAGAAACCTCTTCTTCTTGGCTAAATAAAGTGAAAAGAAGGCTAAGCAAAGTTCTCACAAAAGTGAACAAATTTTCAAAAATCCTAATACAGCTGGTCGCTTACCATTAAAGGAAAGTGTCACTGCCATGATACTGCAGTTCTGCTACAGTGAGAAGTGGTAGATGAACCCTAGAAATGCCCAGGATTGGGCAAATAAACCAGGATTGTCAAAAGAATTGTAATAACAAAACAAAAATATGTGTTGGTGTGAGTGATACCCCCTTTGATAGCTCTGAGTAAATTTATGCCTCTATAGAATCACACAAATCAAGACAGGGAAGTTAGGATCACTCTTAGAATGAAATTCTCCTCAGAAGCAGAAATTTCTTTTGCACATCTTCAGGGTCTCACAAAAAATTCCCAGGTGATAAAATCCAGACAGCGGGTTTGCATCTTATATTTCTGATTTGTGTTTAAATAAGTTACTATCCATATTTCCATATAATTTTTTCATTTTAATTTCTACTTTCACCTTGAATCCCTCAGTTGTGAGAATGTCAAGCCTTCGCTATTGTGTGTATATATGTGCATTACCTTGCCCCAGTATAGCACTATGCATCAGCAAAAGAGACAAACATCCTCATCTGCATTTTGCAAGAGGAAAAATATATGCAGAGCAGTGAAGTTACTTAACAAAGTCAATTCACAAAACCACTGGCAGCATCACATAGAATCCAGGAGTGTTATTTAACACTGGCCAGTATAAAATTTCTATGCTGAGACATTTTTTAAAAGTTCATACTTAATCATATTTACATCATTATTGCAGTGGTTAACATTGTAGAAAGTCGATATGAGAATATATCCTACATAGAAAGAAAACCAATTTAATGACACCAATATAAACACAGTATTTTGACATCGAAATAGTATGAACTTAAACAAACAGAAAAACTAAATGAAACTTGGACTGATGACCATTTCCTCAATCTCATTTTTCTGTGTAGCAGGAAATTGGAGACCAAATGAAACATAAATATTTTGATAAACATGATGCAGGCCCTGGCAGCATTTTCTTGAGTGAGAAGACTGACTGATCTTCAGGGCGTTGAAGCATAACGTGAGAAGAGACATTGCATTATAGAGAAATGCCAGAAAACTAATTGTAGAACCTCAGTAGACAAGGTCACATCATTCTGTCCTGTCTTGTAACTTTCCTGATGCCTAGAATATTACCCAACACATGAGATGTGACATCTCAGCCAAGCTTTCCTATGGGATGTGCTCCCTGAAATGGCTATAAACACCAAAACTGTGGTGCAGGCTTTATTCTTTCTTTGCTTAAGTGATGACAAAGTTGTCATTCAAATTAACAAGGCACCTGTTTCTAGATGCCCAGCGTGCTTTGATTGCATTTGAGAGATACCATCGTTTTGGGTAATATGTGAACTACTTAACTTTTAGACTGAAGGAAACAAAACAATAATTATTTCCTTCTGGGCCATATTCCCCCAGACAACTTCTAGCAGATCTAATTCATACTTAGTTGCAGTTTCTGGTTCTCTTATATCTCTGGGGGACAATGCACCTGTTTTGCTTCAGAATTTCCAGTAGAAAAAAGCAGCTGAAATTAAGATTTATCAAATTTAAGTAAAAGAACTAATCTTTGCATTCCCTCCTGCACCACAATGCCCACTGAAAGATGACAATAAGCAATATTGTCTAAGCAGAAACCAATGAAAAAAGGTCCCAAATTCTCTCACTGAAGTCAGCCTGAATAGGCTGGGGCTATGCACTGTGACTTCTGAATTTGGTCCGATAGTTCAGTATAAAAACACCACCTGAATAGGCACTGAACAGGCACTGAAAAACACTACTATTT
>NW_010420452.1:0-13019 GCF_000710305.1 Buceros rhinoceros silvestris | reverse complement strand
CGCTCTCCCAAATTATGCAGCAGCATGACTAATGACATTTAATCATAACTCTGAAATGGCAGTGTTTTGGCTTCTTCTAGAAACATAATCCTGAACAAAATTTAGCACTGTGTGATCCCATGCATTTTAGTTCCAATCCAGAGTTTAGCCTTATAGTTCTGATTTAATTTTTTTAAGGACTTAATCATCTATATTTTCAGTTACTTGGGGTTGTTAGATTCCTAACGATTTTCACATCATAGACCTGTTTGAAATAGATTAGCCTGTATTCCTAAATCTCTGCCAGTACAATGTTTTTTCCATGTAATTTTACCCAGTCCAGTCCTAAGAGTGTGGGTTTTCATCACTTTGCTCTCCAGAAAGTATTGCATTGCCCACAGTTCTGTACCAGTTATTCCAAGACAGCTTACACCTGCGTGACCCTACCTGCAGCTCCCTGGGTAATCCTAGCCATTGTCCATACTCATTGTCTCAACCTCAACCCACAGAACACTCAGTTGTTCTTTAATTTGGCAACCAAGTAGATCCCTAACATTGTTTCCTACTTAATCAGGAATTCTTTAAGTCTCAGCAGCCTACTTTTGGTTATCATTCCTGCGTGTACCATTTTCTGTCAGACAAGGAATAAGAAGGAAGTCTTACAAAGGCCAACCTGGCCTCTGCCAGGCATCAGTTACTTTGTGGTTTCTTTGCTTATGATTCTTCGCAGAGCACAAAACCTAGAAACAGTCTAAAAGACACAACCTTTAGCAAAAACAGAAGGTACCAAAACATTCTGGACAAGCTTAGTTCCCATAGCTGGCAATGGCAGATGAGTAGTAATGCCTGTGCTTGTTGTGTCTGTGTTGCATTGTGTGGTGGATGGTGACTGGTGGCAAATTTTGGAGAGGTTTTTTTTTGTTTCTTTGTTTGGGGGGTTTTTTGGTTAAGGCAGTAAAGCAGACAAAAGTAATTTCCAGTGCAATATTGTTTTAATAAGATATGCAGAAAATAATGAGCTTTCATTTAGGAAACAAGAGTCAATAGACTGACAAACTGGTACAGTCTTTGAAACATTTAAGAGCAGGCTTGAACTGTATGCATACAATAAGGAATTTGAACCAATTTATTGAAGGTCAGCACAAAGAACCTTTGCATTGACTTCACTGGGCTTCCAATTTTACCCCAAAGCTCTGCGGGCTTTTTGCAGTAAGTCACTGCTTTATTTCACCCACAAAAACAGTTTTTAAAAACCGTGTATCTACTTGCTGAGTTCTTCTCCAATAGTAGCGTTTAATTTCAGGATACAATTTTGCAGTTTGGAGGCAGTCTGTTCCTCTGCAGCTCTCAGCCCCACAGTACTGATAGGCCTTCTGATACAGAAAGGAACAGCAATATAATTTGTTTTGCTGGTGCCAGTGCCCGACACCAGATAGAGCAGGAAAGATTTTAGAAACCAACTGACTGCTTTTTAACACCGGCTTTGCTAATTTTTTTTTTTTTTTTTTTGAGGGAAGGTAATTTGCAGTAGTTGTATTGTCAGTCATCAACGGGTTGGTACAGCGTGCAGTCAAGCTTCTAAGCAGTGTTTTGTTTTGTTTTCTATTCTTGCCTGGATTCCCCCTTTAACCTTATCAAAGCAGTTAAATTTCTTCAACCTATCAAGCAGAGCCATGTCAGCATCTTCAGATAGTCGCTGTCGACACGGCTGAGCAAAGCTGAATTGATCTTACAACCCTCAGGGCATCCTGCACAGCATGTGTGCTCTATATTGCTGCCACATGCCTGATTTAAAGTCCAGACCTTTCCAACTCATTGTTGGCAAGGCAAAACGCTTTGTACCGCTAACTTTATTAAAGATCTTTCTGTTGACACAGATGCTATCCAAGTAACCTTAGACTGTAGGCTGGAGGTGGAAAAGGAGCACAGTGATGACGTGCTGGTTCACACTAAAAGCAAAACAACAACAGCAAAAACCCACAATTCAAGTTGAGCTGTACCTGTCTACCTGAGAAAGCAGCAATAAAACAAGATTAGTTACATTAGAGAACAAAGTGCGGCTGACAAGGCCTTCGGCTACTCTCCATGAAGAACTTGACAGGTGAATGGCTGTTTTGCAAGCTGTTAGGCACACAGGCTCCTGCACATTTGCTTGTATCCTCTGCGTTTTCCATCAGCAGACACGCACAGTGACAGTAACCCACGAATCGCCAAGAATCCTGTCCTTAACATCATGAACACAAAAAAGGCTGGATTTTGAAAAATAAGGAACTTCAGAACAAGGTCACCAACGTCATCAAGAGAGCTCAGCCCGAAGAAAATAGACAATCTTAACTACTTGTTCTGTGTATTGAATTCCTCAATAATATTCATATCTCCTAACTTTTAAGTAGAAAAACAGAAGGAAAATATCTCAGAACAAAGAATCACTTTGTTTTCCAAAAGGTCTTTGTTTACATATTTATGTGTCTACCTGCTTGTGAGCATATTAGTTAATAGCTATTTACAGAGTGCTCCCCAGAGAGGTGACAGACAGTTACCAGTGAACTCATTTCCATGCAACCACTAGAGCGGTGAAAAATGTGTGAGTTTGTCTAGTGGTGGCCTATGAAACAAGGGTCATTGATAAAAGGGAAAAAGAGTTATGTTTGAAAAATAAAGGACAAAATCCTCATCACAGAATTGTACAGGATAACAAACTGGTAGGAGCTGGAATGGACCTCTGGAGATCATCTAGTCCAAACCCCAGCTAAAGCGGGTTCACCTGGAGCAGGTTGCACAAGATCATGTCCAGCTAGGTTTTGAATCTCTCCAGAGAAGGATACTCCACAGCCTCTCTGGGCAGCCTGTTCCTGTGCTCTGCCACCCTCAAAGCAAAGAAGTTTTTTCTCATGTTCAGGTGGACCTTCCTGTGTTTGTTTGTGATCCCCTAGACTGATGAGCAGGAGCATGGCCAGGCGGGATTTGAATCTCTCCAGAGAAGGAGACTCTACAGCCTCTCTGGGCAGCCTGTTCCTGTGCTCTGCCACCCTCAAAGCAAAGAAGTTTTTTCTCATGTTCAGGTGGACCTTCCTGTGTTTGTTTGTGCCTGTTGCTCCTTGTCTTGTTGCTGGCCTCCACTATAAAGAGTTTGGCCCCATCGTCCTGAGTCCTGCCCTTTACGAACATTGACCAGATCCCCTCTCAGCCTGCCCTTCTACAAGCTAAACGAACCCAGGTCTCTTGGACTTTCCTTATCAGAGAGATGCTCTAGTTCCCTCATCATCTTTGTAGCCCTCCACTGGACTCTCTCTAGTAGTTCCTTGTCTCTCCTGAACTGGGGAGCCCAGAGCTGGACACAGAACTCCAGATGCAGCCTCACCAGGGCAGAGTAGAGGGGGAGGAGAACCTCCCTTAACCTGCTGGCCACACTATTCTCAATGCACCTCGGGATACCATCGGCCTTCTTGGCCACCAGGGCACATTGCTAGCTCACGGTGAATTTGTCCACCAGGGCTGTCAGGCCCTTCTCCACAGAGCTGCCTTCCAGCAGGTCAACAACCCCTAACCTGTACCCGGTGCATGGGGTTATTCCTGCCTAGATGCAGGACCCTGCACTTGCCTTATCACAATGTTTAATATTCCTGAGGCACAATGGGCTAGCAGAATCCTGGCACTGCCCACTGAGTGAGACTCCTCCTTGAACAGAATGGAGTAACACTGTGCTCCAACTTTGGGGCTCCTCCATTACTGATGGCACCTGTGGGATTGACAGAGCTGTGATTCCTGGGGCTCTGCTTGTGATGGATGATCCATGCTGGGGTGCAGAAAAAGGTGCAGTGGCCACACTGCTACGCAAGCTGGAAAGACTCCTCTGTCAATGGTCTGCATGGCCACATTGCAGACCTTAAGTAAGCGTTAAGGAAATGAAAAGCAGCAACTTTATATACATTAAAATCCTATTTGTATAACCACAGATAAAAGCCTCTCCTACAGCTGTCACTCACAAGGTCTCTGGGGGTTTTTTATGAACCGTTAGAACGGAACACTGTAGAAACTGTTTTTCAAGTGAGATGTGTGTAAATTGCCCACATAGCAGTTAATTACCCAGAGAAATAGTCTATTAAAGTTACAAAGTTATATGAGAAATAGGTACGGGAGTCTCGATTGTGTTTTCATACTAGAACAAGCAAACTCATATGACTTGGGAAACAAAGAACTGAGAATTTGGCAAGCAAAAATCTGCCTGATCTCTGACTCTGTGGAAGTAAGTGATATGAAATCTGAGGAGACAAATGCAAAAACTGAGTTAGTGACAGAGAAAACTTCTTTAACACAAACCAGAAAACAAATAATGATTAACAGAACAAGAATTAAGATAAATTTTAGGATTGCTTCTGAAATTGGAATTCTCAGCCTGTGATAATGAGAACAATGGAATACTGAAAGACAATTGTGAGCAATAGCTACTATAATGTCATCATGTTATTATTGATAAAATATGCTGGTGACATGGAGCAATTTGTTAATCTCTCAAATTATGAGTTACTGGAGTATTCTGATTTCAGAACTTGATTTCAAAAACATTTCAGACCTCAATTTCCTTAAGAGCAAGGAGGATTTTCATTATACATTATTTTCTTTTACCTCAAAATCAGTGTTTAATCATCTTTCATTGTGCTTTTACTCAGAGTCAAGGAACATTCTACTGCTTTCAAGGAGCATTCACCAATAAAAGGTTCAACTACAACTCTACTAGTGTGTATGAATAAAAATAGTTTGGAATGTAATTTTATTTGGATCTTCCTTGTGATTCACAGATTGTGATTATTCCAGAATCCACTTGTTAGAAATTTTATATTAAATGAAAAACACATTGAGATGATAAGCTGTCTTGTTTTCCCTCTCATACTTAAACAGCGCAGTAAGCCAGTCAAAAGTGGTGATGGCTTGCAATTTCATTTCTGACTGTAAAAACAGTGGTTTAGTAATCGCTTGTTTGGCATGTGGATTAGAGGCAATAAGAACACATGCACTAGCCCGCCTTTGTTTGCTCAGCCATAATGCTGAGCTATAAAATACCCCAGAATCTAAAATTACTGCCAATGCACTCTGTGCCAGGCTTTTTTGTATGATGTAGAAGTGAATCAAAACAACCGCGATGGACACACCCCCCCAAAAAACTCCCCAAAACAAAACGAAATAAAACAAACCCACAATAAAACCCACCCAAACTGACAATGATAAAATGAATAGTTTCAGTCCGTAATTCCCCTAGGATTTGTAGAAAATGAATGATGTGAGAAATTCTTGCATGTAAATACCTCAGAAAACAAAAGTGCAGGGTTTTTTTAACCCAGGATTACAGGCGTAAGCAGTTGTGTATTTTTCCCCTTGAAAAGGTAAAGGGTCCCTTGGGGCAGCTGAATGGTGTGTGACTTTCACAGAGGCAGCATTAACAGTCACAGGAATCTGGGGGAGGAGTGTCTCTCAGGTAGGTCTGCTCCTGGCTGATTGCCAAGATTAGAGTACATCGACGTGTTCTGGAGACAACTTCCGGAGTAAAGAGAGAAGGAGTAAGCAGACCAACGGATACTCCCAGGAATTTTCTTGTGTTAAACCTGAAGTTTTGGTCAGCCATGGAACTAGTGTTTGCTGCCAGTAGTGGTACTTCCTACCTGGCGACTTGGAAGGCAGGAGGCGGATGCTTTGAAGAGTTGATATTGGCACAACTGCTAATAAAACCCACACTAATTCACCTTCCCACACCGAGAATAGTGAAACAACATCCTAAAATGGTACATCTCATCTTCCATGTTCCCACAGAGGCTCTGTAGCACTCAGCTGCTGAGAGCGGGTGAAAAACAACACTTCAGCACCACTCCATTCATTACGCAATTAATCTCTCATGGGGACAAAATGAATGAGTGGATGTGGTTGAAGCAATGTGTGCTCTTCTACTGCAGTATCAGGTCAGGTGTTTCTGTATCAACTTCTCAACAAGAGTTAAATGGAAGGATTTGTAAAACACACACACAGTGTGTCACACGTGAAGTTTCTGCTGCTGTCCCACATACAAATAATTGAAAACAAGCTCACCTATCTTGAGGGCTAGAAATAAAAAGTATGTTCAGCAACTTTCTCTTTAAAGGGGTTAATAATAGGTGCTGCTTGTGGATCATTTGGGGTATTTTATAAGGTTTTACTGTTCTTCTTCCTGAGTGTATTTAGAAAGTGTTATTGCTATATTTTCTAGCTTGCTGCAATGGGTGAAGAGATCAAAGGAGGACAGTATATAGTAGCCTTGTGTCCTGGAGTGAAATTATGATTCAGTTATTAGCTCTGCTACTCAGAATCATACATGAACTAACACAGCATCTATCCACTTTGCCTTATCTATTGTGACAAGCCTCCGAGGGGCTGATCCACATGAAATTCATTTCACATCTCATTCATTGAGTGCCTGGGATTTGAAATACCTTTCTGCACTTCTAGGTTTCAATAAGCTAGACTGCACAGACTCATTGCCAACACAAAGTAAGAAAGTAAACTTCTCCGTAGGGATGGTGCTTTCAAATTTCCTGTGCTGCCGCGGGAGATGCACTGACATTCATTTTCAGGAGTTGTGCACATAGGTACCTAGGACCTAGGACCTAGGTACCTAGTGACTTAGAGAATAATCACACATTTTAAACTAATGGAAATACGTTTTCTCATATTCCAAATAATAATGAAGCTTATATCATATTAAGTAAGAAATAGAAAGGATTATATTCAATCTGAGTTTTATGACAACAAATCTCTTCTGCTTTCATTGACCAAAGAGGACCCGAGCTCCCCATATAAGAAAGTTGAGTCATTTGCTATTTGCCAGTTTATACTTAATTTCTGTAGAAATTTTACTGGTGAAAGCAGTGCAAACAAGACCTCACTATTTGTCCAGAACATTGCTTTTCCTACTTCCAGGAAAAAAGCTGGCAGAGGAACAATATTGCTAGAAAGACTAGGGATTTCCTTCAATGAGAAAAAAACACTGTCAACAAAACCAATTCCCTTCCTCTTTTCCCTCCTCCTCAAACAACTGACCAAAGCTGTCACCGCTGGAACACACAAACCATCATCTCCAACAGCCTATAGACCTACAGGAAATAGGAAATTACTGGTGTTTCTCTGTCTGTCTGAACAAATGAATGACCTATCAGAGGCCAAAGTGTGAGCTACTGTATTTTTAATAGAGTATTACTAAATTAGTGCGTCAGCTGGGACAAGACTAGTCCTAGGGACCTCACCTACAAGAGAATACGCACCCAAAAGAAGACTGAGATGGAACTTAGTTGCCTTCACTCAGGAGGATGATGTATTTTTCAGATTGCTTGTGTGTTTTGGCCTCCAGAAATTGCCCTCGGGAGTGGGGGCAGCGCCCAAATCACCCCATGCTGGGGCTCACATTACGAGGCTAAAGAATCAGATTTACTCTTGGCATTTCTAGTTCAAAGAATCTTTCAGAATATATTCACTTTCTGGGTTCAGATATCTCTTCAGAAACAAATATCAAAACTGAAAATGGATCCCTGCCAGTCTGTAGCCTGCAATGCCAAGAGCACTAACAAAGGCTTCTAGGTGTGCAGCGTTTTCAGCTGAGGCACCTGCACAAACGAGCTGAGTTACATGGGATAAGAAAAGGTTATTTATAAAAGCTGCATCCTGAGATTATTAAAGGACTATTGTGGCAGCCTTAAGGTAGTCAGTAAGGAGAAGGAAGCAAACGTGGTTCTCTGTTACCAGGTTTTCGCTTTATATCCTCAGCCTGAATATTTGGCCGTGAGATGAGTGAAGGAGGAGGTTTCATGGTCTCACCGTACAACCACTGCATCCTATGACACAGGAATCACACAATAAAAAACGTGTGCTGCCAGCCCCCGACCTGTGAAAACTTCATGTACAAATTCTTGTGAGCCTGTTAAAGCAGAGGAGCAACATCACCCCACCGCCAGCACCAGTGCAACTGGTCCTGTTGCCCAAACTTCTGCCCATGTGTTCATGAGCCCAGTCATACAGGCCATGTTTTCTTGTATGTTCTTGGTTATCCATTGAGCTGAAGGTTCAGGTAAGGTGAAGGTGAGTTTCAAAAGCTGAAGTCTGCAGTGCAGGTCATGAAGCATGCAGGACTGTGGCTTCACATCATAGGTCTCTTTTCCCCACACACATTTGCCCTTTCTTTTCCTCCCAGTTTGTCCCATACACTCCCATACCCACAGCACTCCCCAAGCACTGCCCTCCACACAGCACCTCCGATTCTCACAGGGTCCCTGGCTGCCCTGCTACCCTGGCTTCCCTCCTGTGGGGCGATGTCATCCTTCTCCCCTCCTCTGCTGAGCAAGGAAAAGCCCCTGCAGAGCCCAAGCTGCAGATGCACGTGCAGTGATGGGGAGAGGCAGCTTCTCGATGGGTGCTGAATCTTCTCTGGCACCCACTCAGCCTGGGCCCTCACTTGTGCCCATCCTCTTGTCCCCAATATTATTCTGGGTGCTCAACAGCTGCCTGAGGAGAGGTATAGACAGAAAATGAGACCAGAGCCCTTCTTCCTTTAGGAAACCAGGCCAAAAATAATGCTTAAAGCACCATACAGTGTAATAAGTAAAATCATATCACTGAAGTAATTTCTTTCAGCTGGATAATCACTGCTCAGACTAAACCACAGCTTGCCTAAACTCAGACTAAACAGTACCACAGCTAAAGAAATGGGATTTTTCTGATGATGTATTCTAGAATCCTAAAATATTCTTTTACATCCTTATGAAACAAAATTTAGATGGTTATGAACTCAATTCTTCCTTAATTTCAATATCAATAAGTATTTAATTAATTCCTCCTAGGCAACTTTTTTACATGCAGTATGCTGTAATATAAATAATTTTAACATTCACAAATTCATCTCTAAAATCACATGTTCTACTTTTTTAAAATAAGATTTATTAAAATAATCTTACCAAAATGAAACTGAAAACACCAATTTACATCTTCAGTCTAAATTGATACCCTCTGACAAGCTCTTGGCAGATTTTCCTCATTCGGTCATGTGCAATTTCTTCAATAGTTACTAAATTAAAAAACACACAACACTGGGGAATCTACAAATAAACAAAGGAACTTAACAAAGCCACAGGACTATCTTTTAGGCAGTGGTGTCCCCACATGTATCATTTTCTGCTTAAAGCAGCTTTATGTTTCTCAGTCTCTAATGTTTGTTCACCCACGCACATTCTGTTTCTAGTGTTGGTTTTATAAATCAGTGGTAGGTCTTGAAAACACTCCCTTTCCTTTAAGCACTTGTACCAAGAGATTATACCCTATATCCCTGCATCTCGCAGTTACCTTGTTTAAAGTGTTCTTCTAGTTGCTAGCATGAATACACAGCATAATGTGCAGCTCATTATATGCAACATTTTGCCTTTGATGCTGAGCTTATGAACTAATTTAAATATCAGTTTCCCTTATAATAAAACACAAGCTTTGCTCCCAGTGCAGTCACATTTTCTTCAGGAAATGCCATTGAATCAGCGTGAGAGTATAATCCTTCCCAAACCTGCAGCTGGTGAATATAACTTGTTTTTAAGATGTTTCCTGACATAGCATGCAACGTCTAAGCAGTTAATAGCAATGAAATAAACAGTTAAGCGATTTATTATTGTTAAAAGTTAGCAACTGCCACTGAATTGTTTGATGCATGTGCAACATAGATGTGGTTGTTAAAACACTCTACTGAAATATGTGACACTTCCTGCAGTGTGGGACACAAAATAATACTCCCTCATAATGCACTTTGAATTGGGGAATATCTAGTAACTTGTTCTTCAGCCGACAATACAAATCATATAAAAACATAAGCAAATATTACTTCAAACACCTCGCTAAGAAGGTGTGCTCTATCCGTTTAAAATAAATTTGGATCCTGCACAGATTTTCATGCAAGGCAAATAAGCATGGTCATGTCTCTATATACTGGATATTTACCTTCTGAGTTTGCTCTCTGGCACAAATAAGCAAGGTCACTCTGTGACAAAGACATGCAGTATTAGAGTGCACTAAGCTGGCCGGTATAATTTATACTATCCTGAACTTTTCAGTCCTGTGCTTTTTTTACTGTTGTGTTTCTTTTATGACAACATGTCAGACAAATCACACCAGTTCTTAGGCTTGTTTTCTTCTGTTATTTTAGTATTTTAGCATTTGTGCGTTTTGTTTTGGTTTGGTTTTTTCATCCTTTAGGTTGTAAATTTTGGAGGAAATATAATGAACTTAAAATGTGTGATATGTTAAATTCAATTAACAATGTAATATGTGGAAATATACTGCAAGGGAAAAAGAAAGAAGAGGAAAAACAATTGTCATACATCTGCAAGTTCTATATCGCAACCATTATACAACCCTCCGATTCACAGTTTCTAAAAGACGTGAGCTTCTCCCTCACATGGAGTTTTTTCCTCCATCTTGTTCAAAGTATGTTACCTGTCCATACAGGAGATAATATTTATCCCTCTTTTTCAGCTATGGTAAGATTTGTTTAAGCATTGCATGAAAAGAGTACTGTTTAAGAAAGGAGACAATCCCCCTTCTAAATCAGCTCTTGTGACCGTATCCACAGTGAGCGCACTAAGGCAAATTAAGCTAGGTTAAAAGGCAGTTAACCTTACCAGAAAAGGTCTGTGATACAATTGATAAACTGTGGCATTTGTTGGTTCAAGGAAACTTGGACAATCTTTTTTTTTTTTTTTTTTTGGTGCATATCTTGGTTTGAGCTAGAACAGAACTCTGTTTCCAGCTCAGTCTCTTCTCACTGACGGCACTGTCTGAAGGTAACGGCATATTTCTGCAGACAGTGTCTGCTTCTAGCAGTGATAACTCTTGATGTTTGCAGTTACTGCAGGGAGTGGGGTGCAGAAAGGCTCTGGCTTGTTCTTGCTCCTGTGCAGACCCAGGTCACTGCTCAATCCCGTGTGCCATGATGGGGATGCAGTGAGTGAGAGGCTGCACCTGCGGGGAGGAGCGGACAGGACAGGTGACCCTGCACTGACCAACAAGGTGCTCCATCCCATAGATGTTATATTCGGGATAAAGCTGAGGGTTCACAAGAATCTCTCTCTCTTCCTCTTCTCCAGTGTCTGGCATCCAAGGAGGACTCTGTCCATTCTGCCTTTGATCCCAGTCCATGCATTCCTGAATCCAGTTCCAGAATCCAGCTCCTGAATCTGGTTCCTGGCTGCTGCTGAGTCCAGCCTGGGCCTTCCCAATGCCTGCCCACAGCATCAGTGGAGATGCTGATGTGATTGCCATTGGAGGTGGGGGGCGGGGTGGAGTGGTTGGTTTCAGTATTGGTATTGTATATATTTGTATATATTTCATTTATTGTTATTATTTTCATTACAGCAGTTTTAATTTTCCAGTCCACAAGTCCCTCTCCCTTAGTCCCTTTCTCTTCCCCTTGAAATGGGGGGTGGGGTGGGCGGTAATAGAGAGAGTCTGTTGATTGCCATTGGAGGTGGGGGGCGGGGTGGAGTGGTTGGTTTCAGTATTGGTATTGTATATATTTGTATATATTTCATTTATTGTTATTATTTTCATTACAGCAGTTTTAATTTTCCAGTCCACAAGTCCCTCTCCCTTAGTCCCTTTCTCTTCCCCTTGAAATGGGGGGTGGGGTGGGCGGTAATAGAGAGAGTCTGTTCATCTGTCTAGTGGCTGGCCCAGCCCTAACCCATGACATTGCTCTTTCTAACACACTTAAGTTCTATGGTGTACTGTATTCTGGATTATGTCAACCTGAATCTTCAGCAGCCTGTTTCTAGTTCTGCCACAGCTTCTCTCTGACCTATGCTGTCAGTCATTAACATTGAAAATCAAGAAGATATTTTGGGGAATCCCCAGGGAGTTGCATCACCCATGCCAGAAATCTCGTTCCCTTTGTCAAGCACCCCTGGTCTAGGGGTTTCTTCTTCCCAGTTTAACTGGCAGATGATGTATCTCAGAGACTGATAATTACCTAATTGTTTCCATCTTTGAAATTGCTCCTCGTACAAGGTGGATTCAGATTGTTGCAGTGATTTGGTGTTCAGTTTGTTGGACAAGGCATACAAGAGAATAAAAGAGTTTCTGAAAAAGGGACCATCCTAATGGAAGCAAGTCCACATTTTGTATTCAAAGACCCAGATTTCACAGAGATGTGCTTAGTTCAAACACGTCTACGGCACAGAAGACAAAATGCAGCAATCAAGTGTTAAGCACCTGTACCATGTTGGGCCATAAGCTGGAGCTCTAACATCAGAGCTGTAAAGCTGTACCACTCACCAACAGGCATCACATGCACCTGGAGGGAACTGGGAAGTTAAACTGAGAAGACTGGAGAGAAAGCTACCGGGTTTTCCTTACCAAAAAAAAAAAAAAAAAGGATCTGTGAATCAAAACTTTCCTTTTATACTTGAAGAGTTTAAACAGGAAGATAAAATTAAGTAGGAACAATTAACAAATCTTCAAGTGCTCACCTCTCTACTCACTGCCATCTTTCTTGTCCAGTCTAGTGGCCACCTGTGATGGAGTGACTGCATCTGCAGACAAGGGAAGAGCTATGGATGTTGTCTACCTGGACTCCTGTAAGAGCTTTGACATGGTCCCCCACAACATCCTTCTCTCCAAATCAGAGAGGTGTGGATTTGATGGGTGGACTGTTTGGTAGATGAGGAATTGGTTGGATGGTTGCACTTTTCACTACTTAAATGGGGCCTATAAGAAAGACAGAGACAGAATTCTTAGCAGGGTCTATCTGGACAGGACAAGGAATCATAGAATCATAGAATCATAGAATCATCTGGTTGAAAGAGACCTTTAAGATCATTGAGTCCAACCATTTCCCCTGCACTGCCAGGGTCCCCAAACCATGTCCCTCGACACCACATCCCCACGGCTTCTAAACACCTCCAGGGATGGGGACTCCGCCACCCTCCTAGGCAGCCTCTTCCAATGCTTCAGAACCCTTTCTGTAAAGAAATTTTTCCTGATTTCTAACC
>NW_010420451.1:0-1219 GCF_000710305.1 Buceros rhinoceros silvestris | reverse complement strand
GAGAGCTGGCGATGAAAGAGGTTCTCTGTGGCAACTGGAATGTTAATGTTAGCCCGGAGCAAGTGCACAGTAACGAGCCCTTGCTGCGCAAGTTTGTGCAGAGCACACCACCGACATATGCTCGCACATTGTCTACACTGCTGTGGGAAAGACCAGGTGAAAACCAGCCACTCACCATAGAACAGGTGTCTAACTGTATCCGCCAGTATGAGGACAGCCTTTCCCACCAGTCTGCCTTTACTGCAGCAGTGGAGAAAATTACAGAGAAGATATTTGACTCTGTTAACAGATTAGAACAAAAAGCCAGTTCTTTTCCTGTGCATAACCATGTGTCAGCTGTTAGGAGAAATCATCCTCCCAGAGCAATCCAGAACAGACAGAATTGGCTGTGATGTGACCACCAGTGCTGCTTCAGAGGTCATGAAGACACAAGGAGATGGAAGCAATGACCTGCCACTGACCCAAGGGCACCTGCACGTGAGTTACAGAGCAGACCACACCAACATGACGACTGCAGCCGAAGAACTGTCGCTCCAGTCTCTGGCGAACAATGCTGCAGTCCAAGGACCACCTCCTGTGGTGAAGGTACCACAAGCTGGATAGACTCTTCCACTGACAGTGGATGTCACCCCCCGCTAGAGGGGCCCTGCCTCCAACCAGGTGGAGGAAAGGGACAACCTTGTATACTGGACTGTGTGGATTCGATGGCCTGGCACATCAGAGCCACAAAGGTACAAGGCCCTGGTAGATACAGGTGCCCAGGGTACCTTGCTTCCATCACATCATCAAGGGACTGAGTCTATCACCATTTACGGCGTGACAGGAGGCTCACAGGACCTTACGCTGCTAGAGGACAACCGTGTATACTGGACTGTGTGGATTCGATGGCCTGGCACATCAGAGCCACAAAGGTACAAGGCCCTGGTAGATACAGGTGCCCAGGGTACCTTGCTTCCATCACATCATCAAGGGACTGAGTCTATCACCATTTACGGCGTGACAGGAGGCTCACAGGACCTTACGCTGCTAGAAGCTGAGGTCAGCCTCACTGGGCACAACTGGGAGACTCACAGAATTGTGACTGGCCCAGATGGCCCATGCATATTAGGCTTTGGTATAGCAACTGTGGAAGCCGATGGCACTATCGGCTGAACTTTCGGATGACCCTCTGGCTGTAAGCCAAATGATGGTGGAAGATCAAAAAGTGCCTGCTGCATCC
>NW_010420450.1:64871-91053 GCF_000710305.1 Buceros rhinoceros silvestris | reverse complement strand
TTAATTATTTATTTATTTTTGAGGAGTGGGAAGAAGACAAAAAAATCTTCTTTGGATATGTAAAGATATATGCTAAGAAAAGCATTTTTGAATGTATAAAGAGGAATTACTGAGAAGCTGTAGATAATGCTTCTGTAATGATAGAACAAGAGGAGGTAATTTCAAAGGGTCTGTAAAACTAAATCTCTGAATGAGATAAAATAACAAAATATTTAAAATACATAACAAAGTGAAAGGTAGATAATGCAAAACCTACAGGACTTTTACTGAATGGGCAAATAAGTATTAATTAGCCAAAACAAGTCATGAAAAATACTGACGTTCCAATCTGCTAATGAAACATTTGTGTTGCATTAGTTTAAAGTCTTTACGTAGTATGTAATAGTAGTAGTTCATATGTTATAAACATGCATGTTTCAGATACATTAGTGTGTTTGTCATTTCAGATCGGATTTACTTTCTCTATTCCTGCCTTCATTTCCACTGAGCTGCCTTTAACTGTAGTGATGGTGGAGAAGAATAGAGCCTGAGTTTCCAAAGATGATGTGGAAGACAATCAGCAATAATGCACAGGTTAATCAAGAAGAGGGAACCAGAAGAGTTAAAGGGGCTTGAGGAGAGTTTTGTAGTTAGCACAGCACTGATATTTATGCTAGAAGGTCACTAAATGTGACATAAATGCAGATATAGAAGTGCTTAAAGAGCGGCTATGAGACCAAAGGGGAAAGGTGCATAGGAAGAGTAACAATTTGTTCTAAAGGGAGAGTGCTTTGCAGCACTGTTTAGCTCTGTATTAGAACTTGCTTTGACCTGGGAGGAGGAACGTACACCAGGGGAATGAAATTTGTTGATGATACATACTAGGAAGGGGCAATCAATAGAAAGAAGAAGGGCAAAAAAGTCAAGATGACTCTGACAGAATGTGCCCAAAGGAAGATAAGTGCCTTATGCAATTAAAGGTAGAGAAGTGTAAGATAATGAGATTAGGGACGGAAAATAAAAGAAGGTGCTTATGGCCTATGTAATTGTATAGTATGAAATACTGAGTAGAAGCAGGATCTGGAGATAGACTAAGATCGAAAAGCTATGGGACAGTGGTTAACGGTAATATAAAATGTTACCGTTGATTCAGAGAGGTAGCAGTAATATCACAGATGAAGTTGTTCCAGCTCCTGCATAAAGGATTTATGAATGAAGCTGTGTTTGCAATACTACAAGGAGTTCTGTATGCCTCACAAAAATAGCAGAGGCAAAGGGAACTGGACAATAGTATCAGGTAAACAGCAAATTTAATTGTTCCTAAAGGTCAGAGAACAAAACAAAATTGCCTGCAGCCTTCACAGAGGAGAGAGAAAGTGATACTACTGAGGAGTTTGAGGTCTGGAAAATAGTAAATAATTGCAGTACAATCTGATCTACTAATAAATATAAGAGTAAAGCCATGGTCGGAAACAATGAAAATGAAACTGAATAAAAATACGAAGTGAGGCATAATTGATAAATGGTATATGTTGCCAAAGTCAATAGCTGGAGCAACAGGAATAAGCATAATTTCCTGGATAACTATTTGTAATCTAGCTGAGATTTGTCTCCTATCTAACTTTAGGTAGCTAATATTTTTAGAAGAGCTGAATTCTCAGTGGACTACTTCACACTACATAATCCTTTCTCCCACCATTACATAAATAGGAAGCCAATATATATGACTGTTTGCGACTCAGAAATGTTTTGTCGGTTGTGTCATTGACGGTAGCATAAATATGGGCTTCAAGAAGAATTCAAGTACTGGAAATGGGACCTCAGTGTTATGCAAGTGCTTGTCATAAGAATCATGATGTCGAAGTCCCAGACTGAACTACTTCTTGGCTTTGGAAGCACCTAAATTCTGCTGATATCATCTTTAAAACTTCTAATTTCCCTTTACACATGCCAAAGCTACTTGTTTTTGATAGAACTGCATGGCATGGTCATGCTTAACTGTGACTGGAGCCTAGAAACAAAATCTTCAGATACATTTAATGAGTGCACTCCCTACTGAATGCGGTTGCACCCATTTCTTTCTTGTAAAATACGGTCACTTTTCATTTAACAGCTGTCCAGCTAGAAGACCTATATATATGGAAGATGGAGGTCTAATGCCATATTCTGTCATGAGAGGATGCATATTTACATCTTCCACATGTCCTAACCATGGGCTTATAAGCTCTTGTTCTGAGGAAGAGGAAGCTCATCACTGTTCAGGTAAAGATTTCTCTCTTTAGGGAATCCAGAGGCATTCTTTACATTTTTGTTGTTTAGAGGCAGCATTAATAGTGCTTCTGGTCTCTATGAATTGTATTTATTATTCAAGGTCAGCTCCATCTAACCTAGGAGAGAAAGGCCTCAGAGGTCTGATTGAGATTTGAATCCCCCTTTCCTCTGTTGATGGCTAGACAGCAGTCTTTCTCCATTGTAGGTATGACTTTTCTCCTGATCAGTTCTGCATTCCTGTTTTAACAAAGTCACAAATTAGGCCTGAATGATTCAAATTCACCAAGCTTACTTCTAATTTCCTCAGTGAGTTTTAAAGTGATCTAGCAATTGTATAAAAATTTTATTGCGGTGTCTCTGCCAGCCAGGGGTAAAAAGCAAAAAATGAACCTGCAAGGAAATTTTAACAAAGTCACAAATTAGGCCTGAATGATGGTGACTGTCCGGTGTACCCATGCTTAGAATAAATCTTTGTGAAGAGATTCAAATTTCCTAGGAGAGAAAGGCCTCAGAGGTCTGATTGAGATTTGAATCCCCCTTTCCTCTGTTGATGGCTAGACAGCAGTCTTTCTCCATTGTAGGTATGACTTTTCTCCTGATCAGTTCTGCATTCCTGTTTTAACAAAGTCACAAATTAGGCCTGAATGATTCAAATTCACCAAGCTTACTTCTAATTTCCTCAGTGAGTTTTAAAGTGATCTAGCAATTGTATAAAAATTTTATTGCGGTGTCTCTGCCAGCCAGGGGTAAAAAGCAAAAAATGAACCTGCAAGGAAATGATCTCATGAGCCTACCTGTAGCAGGAGCAGACTGTGAATGCCCAGGGAGTGGAAGGGTTTGTTTATTTCTCACCTTGAGCAACTCTTAGTAAAATGGGAGGTTCACCTCATCTGTGGTGTTTCTGTACTGGTTCTATGCTGATGTTAAGTAGCTTACTTGTGTCTCTTCTGAGCTATCAAATGCTCCCATGGTAGAAGCCCATATACCCAGCTCAGCATAGTAGATCTGAGAAGTCTTACAGATCTAAGGACTCCTGAACTGTCTTTATAGATTTATCCCTGAGCCTATCAGAGGATGTCTATCTATATGTGTACATGCATGTGTACTTCTGCAAGCTGAGGGCATGCGTGCATTATGTCTCACCTTTCATCTGGCGCTTGCCTTATCTCTTCTATTTCTGTTTCTTTGATTTGAAAACCAAAGGACTACAGCAGTGGTGTTTCTTCACTGCTTTTTGCCACCCGTTCAGCTAACAGTCTGAACATGTTGGAACAGCTGCTCCTTTTTCACAGACTAGGGAGGACCATATGCTTGATATCAACACATCCCTAGCCCAAAAGGTGGCAAGTGTATTTTTGTTACTAATGAATTTCCGCTTACTTTTTAAACTGCCTGAGCTGCAACTCCATTTACAGCAATAATACTTCAGAACTCAAATCTTTGCTTTCTGGAAATTAAAATTACATTAACTGGTTCCATTTGGTTTTGCTGATTTTATCGATAGAGTTTTTTCTGCTGGTGCCTATACCATTATATTAGTGCCAGGTTATGAGTGGTTTTCATAAATTTGTCACTTATTTTCACATGACTCTGTTTATTACATCATTATAATATAATTACGCTAATATAATACAATGGTATGCACTGTAAGCACAAACTGCCCAAATTGATTAGCTTCCTAATCAATTCAGTGTTTTAACTATGAAATGCTGATATGTTTTAATGATGTCTAAGGCCCAGATCCATGGTAGGCATGTGCTCCCACCAAAATCTGTAGGAGAAAAGTCACTTCCATAGCTTTGTTAATAAAAACTTAAATGCCACTGACTTTCTTCCTTATAATTGATTTTTTTAAAATCTGAAGCTTAAGGTGCAGCAGTCTGCTGGTTTTGGCTGGGATAGAATTCATTTTTTTTCTCAGTAGCTGGTATGGAGCTGTATTTTGGTTTTGTGCTGAAAACAGTGTTGATAACACAGGGATGTTTTCCTTACTGCTGAGCAGTGCTCACACAGAGTCAAGGCCTTTTCAGCTCCTCTCACCACCCCACCGGTGAACAGGCTGCGGGTGCACAAGAAGTTGGGAGGGGACACAGCTGGGACAGCTGATCCCAACTGGCTGAAGGGATATTCCATACCAGATGACATCACACTCAGCAAATAAAGCTGGGGGAAGAAGAAGGAAGTGTGGGACATCCAGTTGTGGCATTTGTCTTCTCAAGTAACCATTACACAAGATGGAGCTGCTTTTCTGGAGACGGCTGAACATCTGCCTGCAGATGGGGAGTGATGAATGCATTCCTCGTTCTGCTTTGCTTGTGTGTGCAGCTTTTGCTTTACCTGTTAAACTGACTTTATCTCAACCCAAGAGTTTTCTCACTCTTCTGATTCTCTCCCCAATCCCACTGAGGGGGGAGTGAGTGAGCATCTGCGTGAGGCTTAGTTGCTGACTAGGGTTAAGCCGTGAGAAGCATTTCGGCATTTTTATCAGATATTTTCTTTTTATGATCTACCTAGAAAAAGAGTTGAAAAACTCTTTAAGGCATATATCATACTGTTTACAACAAATGAAGAAAAAAAAAGAAGTGGCCTGCATTGTCTGCAGAAGGTATCCATTTAATTTAATTACAATCAGTTTGAAACCTTGGAGTAAAAGGTGGTAGGTGGGGTCAATGGGTGACAGCAGCTGATCAGAGAACAAATATCTAAATACCAAGAAAATAAAAGTGTTGATATCCAAAACTATTGACTTTTGCTATATATTAGTATTTTTACTTATTGTATCATATTAGAGATCACAAAACAGATAATTGCATTTTGAAATTTTCTTGGTTATACTCAGGCAACAGTTGAGGCCCAAGTCATCTGCTTTTCTTCAGCAATTCTGCCACCTCTTTAAATTCCTATAGGATGACACAATTCTACTTTGGAATATAATTTGAGATTTATGTGCTAACATAAAAATGTTTTAAAGCTTTCAGAAATACTGTTTTGTCTTCAGGCTGCCATGAAGATAATATTTATTTGTGCAGGTCGAAGAAGAAAGATGACCAAACACTTGAACTTGATGTCTGAAGTTAGGTTTGTTAATCCATTTGCAAGCAGTAAACCAAAACAAGAGTTTCCAGGGGTTTTAAGCATGTCAAGACAATTTGTTCCATTGTGGGAAAAAAAAGGTTTTAAACCAGTATTCTCACTATCCCATAAAAAATTTTTGCAACAAAAAATCACCAAGAGCTTCTTTTCAGGGTCAAGGTCTTGTGATGCCGAGCACAGTAAAAGCATTTCTGAGGAGATGATGCTTGTAAGAATTTAATCACTAAAAATGCAGATGACTCAAAGACTGGGAAAGAAAATAGATTAGTATAGTTTATGTGTATAATTGCATTTATAAAACTATATAGATGGGAGCAACGATCATTATATGATTATTTCTCTCACAACAAAATGACATTGTGGTATCAATAGGTCCTGAAGAAACACTCAGAGAATGAGAAATTAGAAGGATGCTACATATACAGGAGGCAATAAGCTTTGTATAAATGAGATGACAGAAAGGAGAGACTGAGAGAATGAGGAAGAAGAGAAAGAAAGGAACAAAGGGAGAGGAGAGGAGAGGAGAGGAGAGGAGAGGAGAGGAAAGGAAAGGAGAGGAGAGGAAAGGGAAGGAAAGGAAAGGAAAGGAAAGGAAAGGAAAGGAAAGGAAAGGAAAGGAAAGGAAAGGAAAGGAAAGGAAAGGAAAGGAAAGGAAAGGAAAGGAAAGGAAAGGAAAGGAAAGGAAAGGAAAGGAAAGGAAAGGAAAGGAAAGGAAAGGAAAGGAAAGGAAAGGAAAGGAAAGGAAAGGAAAGGAAAGGAAAGGGAGGAAGACAGAATGGAAAACATGCTAAAACTAAATAAAAAGATCATGTAATAAAGGTGGTGAAAACCACAACTTATTCTGTCCAACAGTTCTGTCACAAACCACTTGTGAGGCAGACATTTACTACATCTTGATCCAAAGCAACATGAAGTTAAAACACCATTTCACCTCCTTCAGTGGACTTTGTTTCAGTCCTTTGATTTGTACCTAAGCCCTATGTGGTAAGAGCTGGATTTAGCACCATCACTAAGCAGGTATTATTGCTGCTCTCTGTTGGTTCACTGGGCTTTACCTTCACAAAGCACTTTTATTACTAGAGCATATGGCAGAAATGGGTGCTGTTTCTGTGGAGCTTTGCTGTAGGATGTACCACAGATTTATTTAATGTGAACAGCATGAGCAGTTGTGGAGATCCTGCTGTGGAGTTGAGTTTGTTCCTGATGAAACCATGGATACTGTCTTTTCTGCCATCAGTAGTTAAGTTACGCATAAACCCCTCTATCTTTAATTTAAATTACACTGACTATCATTTACTAGTTTAAGGCAAGCTATTGATTGACATGTGGATATGGAAAAAACATATTTGGAGATGGAGCAACGATAGCGGAATACCCATGACAGAAGAAACATTATTCTTAACAAGACAGCACTTACAGAACAATGTCAAAGAAGACAGAGGCAGAAAACTAAACAGTTTTCTAAAACTACATTAGTGTTGAAAAAGAGATCAAACTTTGCATGAACCATGAAACTTTAAAATGAAGTAAACCTTCAGTGTTCAACAATATCATCTTTAAAGAGATGTGCCAAATAGTTTAGGATGAATTCAAATATTTCCTCAAACGGAGACAAGTGCAATTGGTTTTTGGAGAAGCTTGGCAGTGTAGGAGGATGCCTCCAGAGTAAAGATAGATTTAAGGCACATTGCTGATGAGTATGGGACTTGGTAGAAAACACCTTCTAAGCAAGAAACAGCAGATAAAGTATATTTTACAGAACAAAGTAATTGAAATGAAGTCCTGTACTTGGAGGAGTAGTATAGGAAGATCATCACCCTTGTTCTTTTCCTTATTTTGGGCTTTAAATTACGTGTGTCTTGATTATATATAATTTATGATATAATCAGGAAGTGGTAGTGAAGATTTAAACCCACAACAATGTTCTTGGTGGTTTATTCATATGAGATTGAATACTCTACTGGACGGTACTTGGCTGTGGATATACTTAACTATTCCAAGTTAAAAAAAAAAGCATAGGGGATGTAAAATTGATTCAAGGGGTGAGAGAAGAGAGGTTATCAGTAGAAGACTGAGTCAAAAAAGTTGTTGAATACCTCATCCTTCTCCTTGTCTGTTGTTACTAGCTTGCCAGTCATGTTCATCAGAGAGGGTATGCTCTCTTTAACCTTCCTTTTCTGATTGACATGCCTGTAGTAGCCCTTCTTATCATTCTTTGCATCCCTTGCCAAGTTCAGCTTCAGCTGCACTTTGGCCTTCCTGATCTCATCCCTACACAACTGGGCAGTGTCCCTATACTCTTCCCAGGATACCTGTCCCCGCTGCCACTGCCTGTGCATTTCCTTGCCCTTTAGTTTTATCCAGTAGGTCTTGATTCAGCCATGATGGTCTCTTCCCTTCCTTGCCTGATTTCTTACACCTGGGGATCAAGAGCTCCTTGCGCTCTACAGAAAGCGTCCTTAAAGATCTGCCAGCTCTATTCTGTCCTCTTGTCCCTAAGGGCTCTTTCCCAAGGGGTCCTATTGACTAACTCCTTGAAGAGATGGAAAATTTGCTTTCCTGAAATTCAGGGTCCTGGCTTTACTCTTTGCCTGACACATAGGCCTCAGAACTGTGAACTCCACCAGTGCATGATCACTGCAGCCCAGACTGCCTCCAATCTTGACATCAGCAATGAGCTCATTTGCATTGGTGATCATCAGGTCCAGTATCCTATCCCCTCTGGTGGGGCTGTCTATCACCTGGCTTAAGAAGTTATCCTCAATGCATTCCAGGGGTCTCCTGGATTGCCTGCAGCTCATTGTGGCTCTTTTCCAGCAGATGTTGGGATGGTTGAAGTCCCCCAGCAGGATGAGAGCCTGTGAGTGTGATGCTTCCTGTAGCTGGAGTAAGAAGGCTCATCGATAGGCTCCCCTTGATTAGGCAGCATGTAGTAGACACCAAACACAAAATTCCGTTTAATGCCTCGATCTCTAATTCTTACCCATAAGCATTTGATCTCCTCATGACTATTTTTCAGGGACAGCTCTTCACACCCTATCCATTTATTGATGTAAAGGGCAACATCTCTGCCCCAACTCCTTTGCCTGTCCCTTCTGAAAGGCCTGTAGCCATCAGTAGTCACACTCCAGTCATGAGATTCATTCCACCAAGTTTCAGTAATGGCAATCAGGTCATAGCTTTCCAGCAGCGTGGTAGCTTCCAACTCCTCCTCTTTGTTGTCCATACCGCGTGCGTTGGTGCAGAGGCTCTTCAGCTAGGCTGTCAGCCATGTCACCTTCTTGGAGGAACATCCTTTAATTCCTTTGGGGAATTTCACCAATATTTCCCTGTTGGCTCCTATTACCTCAGGAGCTCCTGGATCATTTCCGTCTGACTTCAACTGTGCTGCAGCGTCTCCAGCATGCCTGAGGAACAGGCTGAAGTCCCTTACTAGCATCCTGTCCCTCTAGCAATGGCGCGTCATTCCACAGCTTGTCACGGGCAAACCTGATATTATCCCACCCTCCCCTCCACTCTAGTTAGAAGCTCTGTCAATGAGACCTGCAAGCTCATGCACAAAGATCTTACTTAATTTTAAGGTTTTTGCCCATTTAGTCTAATAATGCAAAAGTGATCAATAGTAACCACCTGAAAAATGTCTGTATTATAGATTGATGATACAATTGCCCTCATTCATAAAGTGATTTAAGTAGATAACTCACAGATTAAACAGCTCTGCTACAGCCAGAACCTTAAAATTGGCATTTAACTGATTTTTTTCCATCAATATAATCTACTCTGAATTTCTACCCAATACTTAAAAGTCTATGCTTAGCAGGGAGTAATGCAGACACTAACAGATAAAAATGAAATTTTAAAATGGTTCCTTAATATTATTCAGTACAATTCCGTGTTAAATCTCCTTCCATCTGCAAATAGAAAGAGGAGATTTGCACATTATTTTGATGCAAGAAAATATTCATCAGCTACACAAAGAAAAGGCAGTAGGGAAACCTATTGTTTCATACCAGTCTATCACGATGTGGGCCAGTGCTCTGTCCCACGAGAGGAGAGGGAGCAAGGTTGTGCACTTACTGTCTGGAAAGGGGAAGCTAATAGATAGGTCTGCTCAGCCAAAAGCACTGCCAAGCAGAGTTACTCGTCTCTGCTCCCCTCTTGGAAAGCGAGCTCTTGCCTTGGCCTCAGACAATGCTGCCAGTGGTCAGAGGCTGGCCATGGTATGATCCTGCCACCCAGAAATAGGAGGAAGAAGTAAAAACTCCTGGTGCAACCTAAAGAACACCATCACTGGTCCTCCCACAAGATAAATGCTTTCCCAGGGGTGGTATGGGAGTGGTGGGTCAGGAGGTTCCCTGGGCAAAATCTGTGGCTCAAGACTGACACAAACACAGGGAGTAAGTACCATCTCAGGTTGTTAAATGTAGATGCCTTAAAGCAAAATGTAAAACTTATGCAGTTTTCTGAGACATTCTTGACTGCAAGTCCGAAAAGACTCAACAGAAGCATAATATGTTCTTGCTCATGGCTATATTTCTGTTGATGCTTTAAAATGTCTAACTACTTAAATAGATTGAACAGCTGCTCCATAACAGGGGAACTATAGCCAGCAAACCTTGACATCATGGGCTTTTGTGAAGTTTGTTGCACTGGCAATGCCACTTCAATGTTTCTGAAAGGACTTTAATACATTGTATGCTGAAACAGAAGAGATTCTGAGTATTGGAGTGGCATTTGTTCTAGACATAAATATGACAGTATTTTTAATGGAATACACTCTTTTCACAGACAAATTTATTCAAGCAGCTCTGATGAACTCACAACATTTGAAGGCAATAATGAAACTGAAGAGCTCAGCTCTTAAGTGAAGGAATTTATGGACTAATCACCAAAACAAGATGTGTTCCTGAGGAAAAAAGAATTCAAAGCTGAGTGAAAAGAGAGGATGGGGATCAAATTATACAGAGCTGACATAGATTAGAGGTGATCAATAAATGAAAGCTTTTATTGTACGATGGCTGACTGATGATGTATCTGAATGGAGTTGGCCTTCATTGGCTCCCATACAAATCAACTCGTACTGCTATTGGTTAAATAAAAAGGTAAAGATTTAGTTGGTTTGAAGCTCAAGGCTCTTTCCTGTATTTGCTACATAGGCCCAGTGAGAAATGAAAATGTCTCAGTAGGTAAGATTTTTAATGGGCTCAGTATAGTCCAGTTTGTGCCTCTTTTAGGAACTTCCTTAAAACTGAGTTATAATGGCAAAAAATGTAAGCAAAAGTGAATTTCAAAGTTTAAGTCCTCTTTACTGAAAATTACTTTTCAGCTCACATTACTACTAATAAATGAGTTGCTGTTCCACAAAACAGTGTACTACTTTCATGATGTGCCTGATCAATCGCTAGTAACTAAAGTAAATAAAAGTGTACACACATAGAAAATGGCACATAGATTTTAAAAAGCTCACACCAAACCAGTCAAATACTTTAAATAATGAATAGATTAGACAAAATCATGGACTGCTCGTGCATATGCCACAATCAGACAGAAAGGCTAAACTCATTGGATGCATTATTCATTGTGAATTATCTGCTTTACCTATTGGGGAAGCTTGCAAACACTACCGCTTTCTCTGTGATCATCTAACAGTCTGAAGAAGGACATCTGATTGCCCTTATCATTATATAGCATCTTGCCATTCAGAAGAGGAATCTATTTATTTATTTATTTTGTCTGAGGAAAGTGCTGGCCAGCAAGTGCTGAAACATGGTAGGGACAAACCAGAATGGCTGCTGTAAAGACAAATCACGTCTCTTCAATCTACCAGTATTCTTTGCAGAAGTCGGGGACTGATGAATAAAGAACAACAGAAAATATAGTGGGTTTGGTCTGTCAGTGAATTCTACGGTAACATTTTTTCAAAAGGGGAAAGGAAAACAAAAAGGATTGGTGAAGTTAAGAAGAGGCACCAACATAGAAAAGGGGCAAGTAACAAAACCCAACATCACCGTTTCAAAATATAAATGATTTAAGGCTGTGTAAGGTAAAATAGTGATCCAGAAGGGAATGCAGAGTAAAGGCATAACGCTTGTATGTGAAACAACCTTTTTTTTTTTTTAATTTAGATTCAATGTGGATTGATAGGGAATGCAGGAAATGATGTGAATACATAATAGGGTAACAGATGAGAAAACGGTCCTGACCATATATAAACTTTCATTTTTCTGTATTGACTGCACTCTGTTTTCATCTCATGCGACCATAGAAAAGGAACATTTACACATAGTGGAAGCAATGTTTTAACTTCTATACAGATTATGAAGCTATAAATGAACTTCAAATGAACTGAAGTTTCTGAACATCTTAAAGCAGCAATGGAACTGACCTTTTTTCAGAATACTGTAAGAAAGGGACAACAAGTGATACTCAGGAGCTGTGCCTATAATTTTCTCAAAAAGCTAATTGCTGCTAAATTTTATGAAGCCATACTGCCGAATAGATCAACACAGGATGAAACATCAAATTTATATGAATAACAAAAACCTCACTCATTTTTGTTCCCTACTTCTAATATGCCTTGTTCCTTGTAAGAGTTGATCATATAAAATGACTCAGGCAATAGAACAACTAGTAACTTCAGGAGTATGAGCAAGGCATTTGTATATGCAATTCCTAACCTATAAAATCATGCATTTATGTAACTGTTATCACTGTGGAACATAGGTATAATTTTATCAGCTTAATGATGCCAAGATATTAGAGAGTGCTCTATTTTAGGTACCGTGACCTCCTTTGAAATGTCTATTAATGGAAAGAATATGACAAAATGTAAAACAGTGTTAGTGTGCATAGGAATGTCAGCTTCCATATTACAAAATTGTCATCTTTTTAAAGGGAAGAATGGACAGCACTGGTGGGCCAAGGAGTGAATGACAGCCTTCCTTCCTTTCTCCCCTCTCAACCTATGGCTTTGAAGATGTAGAAATACCCAGTTACCAAAGTCTCCTTACTTTCAGGACTGACTATCTTGACTTAACATCACTTTAGTGTGCACATATATTATTAACTCAACATGTTTCATCAATAAATAGGGTGATACTCTATCAGAATTTAGGTGTGAGGAACAATAATTCTGTACCAAACCACTTGCACTTCCAGGTAGCACCTAACAAATATCATAGCATAAATTTTAGGAAGTTCTCCTTTCAAATAAGCCATAAATTATCTCTCTTAATAGTGCCACAAGTTAAAGGATGTTATATGAATTATGCTTCCTCTGTTGTCCTGTCACTAAAAAACCCGAACTATTTTAATATTAGCCTGAGTAGCCCAATTCTGTTGGGCAATTTCTTCAGTGTCAATGTTTACTTAGAAATCAAAAGACAGTTTGATCAATTTTAAATTAAGTTACATTTTCCACTTAAAATTTAATAACCACTTCTTTATATTAAATGCAAATGAAGTCATTATAACTAGCAAAGATAATAGATGCAAAAGACATTTTCTGGTCATTTTTGTCTTATGTATTCCTTAATGTTAAAAAAAAAAAAAATACCTATACCCAGCATATTGAATAATTTCTAAAAAGCAGAACATTGCTGTTTCTCTGTGAGTGCAAAATTCAGTCCTGCATCTTCGATGGTAGAAATGTGCCAATGACATGAACATTAACGAAGCGCTAGTATGGCAGTGGTAACAAAATGTGACATAAAAGGCTCCAGTTAGTTACCCTGATAGTAGTAGATTTAACATGTCGATGCTAATATCTTAATAAACATTCTGAAAGGTACAGGATAATTTATGTATTAAAAATAGCTAATATTATTGGTGTGAGTGAAACAAACATTCATATGACATCTTTCTCAGAATCTCTAGGAAAGAGATTGCACCAGAATTTTTCTCTATAGTTTTCAGAAATTCTAATCATAGGCAAATAGAAGTTAGAAGAGGCCTCAGGAGGCCTATATTCCACCACCCTGCTTGAAGAGGAGACAGCTATGTGCACAGAGTGCGTTGCTTGGGGCTTTATCCAGTTGGATCTTGAAAGCCTCCAATAATGTACATTGGAGAGAGAGACTGCCCAACCTCCCTGGGCAGCCTGCTCCATTGTTTGACTCTCCTCATGGTGAAAATAGAAAAATATTACTACTGGTATCATCAAATAATTTTAAAAATTTTCATAAAAGTGTGAATTAAGCTCATGGAGAAAAATTGAAATGTCTCTGCACTATGAAAGGTAAAGTTCAAAAACTAGCATCAGGCTACAGGGATAGACAGAACAAAATGACAATAGTACTACAGTTACAGTACAAACAAAGGGTGAAGGATGATAACGCAGAGGTATGTGAGATTAAGGTTTATGTTCAGGGGCATTAGAGGCCCAACAGGAGATGGGGTTTTGCACTGCTTTCACAGATAAAGGCAGTAGGTAGCTGTGGCATGATGCTAAGTTACCCAGTATGTGCATGGCTTTGGGAAGGGTCTTCCCTTCCTGCGGCTTTGACCTGCTCATGCAGAGACGCTCAACCCTGGAGCACAGTATAAAATCTGTGTAACAAAAGACTGCATCACAACAAAGGCAAAGAACGGAGAAATTGATGAGGGAGAAAGCACACCAAGGCTGGTTAGAGGTGGTTATACCAGCAAAGGGGGTTTCTTTTGCTAACCGAGTTTGCTCAAATATCCAGCAGCTGTGCCCTGAGAAGGCCCTTCTACCTCCATAGATAGGTTTGCTGGCACCTCTGGGTGAGCCAGTCTTCCAGTATGCCTATGCCATTGCATCATGCCCGAGTAGTGCATACTCGAACTCCCTTTCTGAACTTGAACAGAAACCTCGTATTGAACCCCAAGAAGTGAGGAGAGTAAAAACCTTCATAGCTCACTAAAGGCACTGAAGGAATTAATGTAAAATCCATCAGTGTTCTGCTGCTGTAAAGATAAACCCACAGGCAATGAGCTTTTTGCCCTTTTTTGACTTTTGCCCTTTTTTGATTTTTCATTTTTTAAAAAACTTTTACTAAGTGGATTCCTTTATCCAGTTGGAGAGTAGGCTACTGTAGTGTATATTTTTCAGTGAGAAATTTCTGCCTGCTTCAATTAAAAACTACATCAAATTCCCAACTATTTCAAGAGCAGCCTCAGCTGCCAAGCTTTCCCAGCACAGAAACACACACAGCCAGGCGGGGTCTTTGGTTTACCAACTGAGGAATGTCATCTCTGCTCCAAGAGAGAGGAATAACGGTGCCTGTTCTTAATCAAACTTGTGTCAAACAGGCACCCCGGTTGCCACCTTCCTCTTTTGAGGCCATAATGCAGCTCTACTCAGGAAAGATGTTCCTATGTGGCAAAGCCAGGGCATCTCTGCCAGTGTTATTGCTTGGGTAAATGCGCTTATGTCCTTGGGAGTGAATATGATAAAAATAACAACTGCCTTTGGGCAGAGCATGCCACCAGATTTCACTGGGAGAGGGTTCCCCAGAACCAGGAAGACAGAGCAGTCCTGAAGAGGGTCCTGGGACCTGGCCAGGCCTGACCGTACTGCAAATCGCTTCTGGGATTGTTCAGGAGCCAGGTCTGGAGGGGAGCTGACTCAAGGGCATAAAGCAGGGAGGGTCCAAAGGTGAGCACCAGAGTGGAAGAGCCCTCACGCTCTGTCACCTCAGCGAGGATCCCAGGGTGGACACTGCTGACCTCACACCCAGAGCTGGGATGGTCAGGATTTGTGCCTGGAGGGGAGCATTTCACCTCATCTCTGCAAACAGCCCAGCAGGGTAGTTTCACCATGCTCATGTCAAAAACCTAAATATTCTTCCCTCTGATACTTCCGTTGTGGGAATGTAAGACCTTTCTTGACCAGTACAGTTCCATTTTGTTGTTAAATTGCATTGGCCATCCCAGCTGATTGAAGAGCAGCCCACTTGCTGGGATTCCTTCAAATAATTGTGACAGGTACATTTTGTCAAAAATATACCACAACTGTGACTGTCTAATCCCAAAAAGCCTTTATTTAATTTTAAATGTGTCAGTGCAAAACATGACCAAACACAACAAGCAACTATAATCAACTCAGTGTGTAACATGGATGCTGAATTATTGTTATCCTTCAAGAAAAATCTTTGTTATTCCTTTCTAAAAGGAAAAAAATATGAAAAGTATGAAAGTGATATTAAGCAGATGTTAGACTGGAGTTGTCAATCTTGTCTAAGCACGCAGGTGCTAATGTGTTATAATTATCCCTTCTGGCAGTTGATATTTAGGATTTTGGATCCCACCTAGTCAATCACAGCTGTAATTGTTAAGCTACTTACATAGCTAATATGCTGGGTAATAACCAGATCAAGATTTAATATTTGACGTTTACCATCAATTATCTTTTCTTCTGACATACATCTCCCCCACTCAGGTTCTTGCAGATCGGAACACTTTTCTGATTTCAGTAAAATAAATAAGAATCTGGTTATAGAAGACGACTCAAATAAAAAAATATTCCTGTCATTGCCTCTTGTTTCTTAAAGAAGAGTAAGATGTCTTCTTGTTACAAGCTTTACAGGTAAAATAATTCAATTCAGAACAATTCCTTCCCTTTTTTCTTTTTGATGGATTTATTTACAGAAAATCTCATACCTGTGATTGCAAAATTGTGGTGTGAGCATGTTAACCTAAGCCAGGCATATTTTCAGATGACAGTATTTGCTATGAAACAAAGCGTTGGTGTTTGTTTTGTAGCTGGAAAATATATGCGTATGTTCACACCATATATATTATAACAGAGGATTGTTTCCTGTTAAAAGCACTATGAAAATGAATTCTGGAGTTGCAACATTTTAAAATTGAACTTAAGTTGCCAGTTCTGCAGTTTTTACTCTTCTGCTAACTAGAATCTGTGTTATAAAATTTCCTCCAATAAGTTCAAGTGGAACAAGAGATGTTTTTCCAAATATTCTGAGATTTCCTCCTGTGTGATTACGCTGAAGTTCACAAAACTTAAACACTTCAATTCCAAACCAGCATGCAGTACTCACAGCATGCTCAGAAGTTAGGTGTAGCTATACTGTCCAGAGGCCTTATAAAGAATTAAGTGAACCAAGTTTTGCATGAATTTGCATAATTGCATGAAAACACTTTAGATTTGCATCAGAAAGTGTTCTCTATTTGTCTCTAAGAATATGATATGATTTTCTCCTTAGCAGAGAGAAACTGAGGCTACTTCTAGTGCCTCTAGTTCTGTCTCAGAAAACATTTGACAGAAACAACACAAAACAAAACAAATCCCTGCAGATTTGTCTCTGGTGATGATTCAGCAAAATTCTTCAGTATCTGCCCTCATTTAGATACTCTGTGTTGTATTTTGCATTTTCTATTTCCTACAAAAAAAGTCCAGATACACAAGCTTTAAGATGGAAACATGTTTACTATAAAATAATTGAAGTCTATCAAATGTCAGGAAGAACATATTCAGTCTAGGCTACAACCTTTAGATAATTTTACATTTTTCTGTGAAGATATAGGACACTATTTTAATATTCTTAAGTAATTTTCAGTTCTAGCTTCCTACAAATGCAGACAGGTGTGTAAGTTAATTGCATAACTGCGATTTTAACAAATCTTTTCCTTCAGGTGCAAGCTAGCACTGAAGCAAGTAACGGTGGATGATATTATACCAATGGAAGCCACACAACTAAGCTTGAAAACAGTGTTTTTACAAACAAGGTTCTCCTCTTTGTCTAGAGCAGACAGCATCTTGGATCAAGGGGATCATGCTCAAAGTCTGAATAGGAAAAAGCTGCAATCAGGCAACCAAGGGACATGAATGCTACAAAGCAGAACAAATGAAACTGGACCTTGTCGTTTTGCAGTAAAATGTGAAGTCATGTAATAGTGCCCTTTTAAGCCACTTGTTACTTTTAAGACGTCCAATGAAATACTATTAGCACAGACAGATAAACATGCTAAGCCATTATCTGACGTGGGTGATACCCTTGTGATTTGTAACAGGCACTGAAACTACAGCAGCCTAGGTGTTCAGGAAGAACAACATGAATACAAGTAATCTCTTTGCAATGATGCCAAGACCTTTGATAATAAATCGTTCAGAAAATATTGGGTTAGTCACAACTATTGGGTATGTTTTTACCTTATTGTGCAAGTTTTCTAAAGCGGGAAAGCTTTTCTAAAACCTGATGAAATTTGTAGAAAAAGAAAAAATATTTTTATCAACCTCTCATTCAGTTTTAAGCCATAAATGAAAAGACCCGCAAAAATTGCTGTGAGTTTTTATGAAAGAGTTACAAATATCTGCCTTATTGTACAATGTGGCACCCTGGCTTACTTGCCCAAACATTCCTAGTGAAACTGCTGCTGACATAACCTCTCTGGAAATTGTAACAGAAGGATTTGCAGAACCAGGGTTTCTGGTTAAAAACCTCTTGTTTAACCTCTGCAAAGAAAGAACAAGTCTCCATCGCAACTTATGTGAAAATTTACTCAATATTATACCTGTTCTGTACTTGTGTTGGCTGGAAAAGAGTCATCATTTCTGTGTTTGAATTTTTTCCCAGCTTGAAACTTACATGTATTTCTCAATAGAGAAAGTAGAGGGGTTGCAATGTTGGATCTCTTCTCATGAAGTTTTGGGGTGCATAAATAAGAGACAGAAGAGCATCTCTTTGACAGGAGGCTGGGATTTCCTACGAAAGGACCCACCCAGCCTTACAAAAAAAATGCCCCATATTTTTCAGAAGTGCATCAGAGAGCTCTGCAAAGGAGGTGCCAATCCAAATTAACCTGGAATGCCACAATAGGGCAAGGTGCAAATTTAAACAAAAACCTGGATGGCAACGTCGTTTTTTAACAAGGGCAGTGTATCTAGTCAGTAACTGCTGTATACTACATTTTTCCAGCTGGCAGAGACTCCTGGAGTATGCAAGCACATATTTCCAAGCACGTGGTTCTTCTGAGTTGTTTTGCTTGGACCATAACCACAGTCTGGGCAGCCAAAATAAAATTTGCCAAGTAATACTGGCTGAGGGACAGATGGGTTGAAGCGAATTCCTGCCTGATACAATGCACTTGACATCAATGGAGTCACAGAGTGACAGTTCATTGTTCTCCACTTTCAAACACAAAATATGGAGTGGGCTTAAATGTAGGACAGAGAAGGCATTGCTGCCACTGCCTTCATGATATTATCTTCGTTCTTGCTTGGACAGAATGAGGATTGGCCGCAATCCGTTTGACCAAATTTGGTGACCATGTGTGGACAGGACTGGTGGCCTCATATAGTTACAGATTTACCTGGTGAAGGGCAGGGGGACAGCCTACCAGCTAATGCCCTCCTCCAACCCTTTGGTGACAGTGTCACAGCTCCTTGGGTGCTTACCCAGGCCCCTGGAGATGATGTAGGGCCTCTGAAATTCACGAGAAGGTCTGCAGCTGGCTTGTGGGTTTCAGTGGTGACCTGGTAAGACAACCACATTTCTCTGCCTGGGTTCACCAGCTACAAAAACCAGAATTTTTGCCTGCTTGCGTGATGCTTGGTACTCAGGTGCTGAAACCAGTACGGATTTTTAATAAAATTCCTCAGCTAGGATGTGTTTGAGACATGCATGGCCCACCTCTCCTCCATCATACGCAATGAAACCTGGAGGAATTTTCTTGGCAGAGAAGGCAGGCTCTGGAAGGAAAAATGTAAAACTCTTTTCTCTGTGCACCGTGTTTTAAGATTAAAATCTAAACCAAATATATATAAGCTCCAATAAACAAAAATAATCTCCTATAGTTTGCTTTAAAGCACCATGCTATTGTCTCTTTAAATAATAATGAAAGAGGAGAAAATATTCTACAACTTCCATAAAAAATGTCATATTTGTATAGACCCCAAATCCCCTCTGTTTAAACAGGGTGATTAATATCAGCTCCTGTAGGAAATTAAATTCAGGGAAGAACAGTAATATGCAGATATGCAGATTTCCAGGCAGAATGGCTAGCCCAGGGTAAGAGAGTCAGGTTGATTAATCTGCATCCTCAGAATACAAAATGAAATGCTGGGCTCTCCTGGGTTAGCACCAGAAATGACTTTTCCTTCTTGCATTAGAAATAAATGGACAAACACATGCACGTATATTGCGAAAGGCCTTAATATCACCTGCAGTGTTTACGAAGGTGATAAGAGTTTAATATTTAAAATATAAAATATACTATTTCATCTGGGAGGGGAAAGAAAAAGAAGAGTTGCTTCTCATTAGAATGAAGAGTTTTGTTTAAGCTAAAATTGTAGTTTTAAAAAAAATCTTTTGTAAAGACTACAAAATTACAAGGAAATACTGTATCAGCATGCAAGTGCGTCTTTAATCTGTTCGTAAGTATTTTACTGAAATAATACCATCCAGGGAGATGTTGGACACAACACGGTGTGGAAAAAATTGGGATTGTAGAACCAAAATATTCAGTCCTAAGTTTTTCATATAAATTTCAGTGTTTTTTCATTTCAAATACAATACAGAGGCACAATAGACCAAAAATATGATTCCACAGGCTTAATTTCCACGAATATAAATTCCTCCATAAATATAACCTTTCTCTTATTTCAGGATAATAGCATTTTCACATTACCAAGAGTAAATATGTGATTTTTAATAATTTAATCTTAAAAAAAAAACCACCCCAAAAACCTCAGAAAAATATTTACAGCAAAATGCAAAATGTCAGTTTCAGATTTTTTTTCCCCCTGTCGTTACTGGAAAACCAAGCCTGTTATTTAAAATCATTCAGGGTCTCTCCAATAATTGTATAGAAGTAGGCATTATGCTATATTATTAAAGCTGTAATTTACTGCTGAATCTGGATGGATGTTTCTTTTTATCACTTGGCAATTTCTATCTAGTTATGGCATAATTAAGTTTCCTGACCCTTGCTCACTCTCTTAACAGGACGCTTAGAAATATACTAGAATTGCAGATCTTCAACCTGATGTCCTCTCTCCCCACACAGTAATGGAATAAAATTATTAATCCAGTAATTGTACAGAACACATTACTTTGCATTGAATGTTCCTATTTCTCATTTTCTGTTAGTGACAATCAGGTAGAGGTACAAATCATTTCTGCAGGGAGCAGAGCCCCTGAAAAAGCCTCTCATTCACTCCACTGGAGCTACCTGTACAGCTGTGATTATTCAAAGTCTAACACAGTACTAGGCTCAAGCGAACAAAACAAAGTTAATAAAATGGAATAAGGAACAAGATATTTTCCTGCCTGCAGCCTCCTACGTGCCAAAATTAAAACCTTACCTCCCAATGATAAACCACCCATCCACTTGCGTTTTTATAACAAGACTAATGAGTCTCAGCAAAGCATTTCTGACTTGGCTGACGTTAGCAGTGGCCATCTACTGTGGGGATACTCTCTGTATCGGACCATTAAGAGGGGGAGGGGGGTGGGGGGGAACGAGAGGAAAGAAAAAGTTGGAAGGAAGACAAGGGTTCCCTGTTCCTGAATCTTAGTATCCAGACACCAACGGTGTGCCCACACCTATTAAAATCTCCATAGAAGAAATCCTAGCTGCACCACAGTTAATCAGAAAATCCCACCTGAATTCAGTGGAGTTACTAATTCCCTTCGGAAATTTGCAGCATACCCTGACGTGCCTTAATCTGAATCTCAGTTTGGTCATTGCCTACACGGGACTTCTGAGCCCAGTAAGTGATTTTTATCCCCACAGATGTCACAAGCTTCACAACTCATCAAATTAATAAGGACTTGGAGAACAACTTGGGGTTTTGACACATATTTCCTCAACCAAACCATCTAATAACTTTGTTTTGTTTTCAGAATAGCTATAGCTGGGGCAGGAACAGGGGGATGTTGTATTTTATCACTGTTTTCCAAGAACACAAGCTGAATCTGCTCCTGCACAGAGTATCTCAGCTCTAGCAGTGAATCTCCCTAAAATATGTTGTCATAATCTTTGCATTGGTCTCCTCCCCCTTTCCTGATTGCACCAGGCTTATCCCCTTTGCTTCTTAGGAGAAATATATTATCTCATGAAAACCTGCTAATTTATTGGACTGAAGTCCTGCAACTATATTTCCAGTGTGCACTTGAATTGATGGAACAAGCTAGTGAGAAAGTCTCTGAAGCAGCATTGCTTCTATAAAAAAACCCTGATCTTAAGGAGGACAAATAGCAAAACAACACTCCTATCCTCGTGCAGAACCCTAGTGGTTTGATTCAGACACAATAACATTTCAAATTGCAACAAGGCAAAGTGCTGTGTACCGTGACAGAAAAGAAACACAAGTAAACTATAGGATGCTGCATTAGGATACTCCATTTGATCACATTTCTTTCTCTGTATTTTTCCACACTCTTGCCTTGTCCTCTAATAATGAGTATCTTTGGGTTTTTCTGAAGAGCCGACTGAGCAGTCAGAGAATGCTGATGGCATAAGCAATTCCTTTACAGACTGTCAGGTTTCTAAACTCATCTGTGTTCCTTCCCTTAGGTCTGTATGAGAGGAATGTGTACAATTTTCACTACTCTGGTAAATCAAACTGATCAAATAATAAAAATACTGTTCCAAAGTGCATTAGACAATAGGCCATTTCCAGCGAAAAACAATACTACAGCAGCTGTCTCAAAGTGGGGGTTTTTTTGGTTGTAGGGTTGTTTTTTTTTTACCCGCTACAAAATAGCTCTGGCTTTATTTCCATTGAGTCAGTCACCGCAGAAAAGGTAATCACTATAATCACAGCAAAGATTTCTGTTTGTCTAGGACACTTAAGTGACTGCCATCACCGTAGTGTCTGAGCAGCTTCCAGAGAAGTCATGTTTCATGGGAGGCTTGATGTGGACTAACTTTGTTTAATTTATAAAGCAAATAATTGTGTCTGTGACTTGCACAGTCGTCTCAACCACTTCCACAATTTATAATCAGCTTTTATACTAAGAATACTTTCCAATCGGAGGTGATAAAGAAGAGATGGAGAAAATAAATAACCCTGTGAACTTTTAAATTATTTGTTTATCTCTCCTCACTGTCATTTTAATAGAACACACACTAATTGAAGTTTATTTCTTCTTCTACATCTAATGCAAAATCTCCATTTGCACAAATCAGGCAACAACACAATAACACAGTGATTTATCAAATTGCTATCTCCCTGCGTGTATTTGGTAAGTGTATCATAGATAAGTAAATGTGTCATAGATAGAGATGCATGACATATTAGTGCGTTATACAAAAACTTATGCAGGTATAATGTACAAAACTGTTATGAAGAGAATAGCTTTACACCTCAGTCTGGGGTTTTGCCTTTGCAATAGCTCTGTGGACACAGAAATTATATACTTTGCAAATCTTTTGTTTTATACAAAGATGTCTGTGTATATGGATAATAATTTCTTTGGCATCTCTGCTGGTTATCTGCAGACATTCAGGAAGTTTGAGTTCAACTTATTCTAAAACGTATGGTTTTCAAAAATGGAGGCTTTACACTTTCTCTTGCAAACTCTTCCTTCCTTTCAGTACAAGGCAAACAAACCCATGCACAGAGTACCCTCTTTCTCACCAGGTTTGGCTGCCCTGACTCACTGCGTGTAGGTGCACAGTGGATGAGACACTGCCTAAGTTGCGCTCATCAGCATCATTCTCATTCTGGCAGTCCAATGATATTTATTTAGGATTGTTAAGCACCCTAAACATAAACATCATAAAGAAACAGTACATATATCATCTATCCATCTAAGCAACCAACTAAATAGTTGCATGAAGTCCACATTATTGCGTATGTTCTCACAGGCAAATCACGCCAATTCTTATTTGATTTCACCTGTGTGAACCTACTTATTATTACCAACTGACAAGAAAGTAAACTTCAAAAATGACACTTTGATGTTCTGTAATTTCATTTACAGTGTTTTGCCTAATAAGAAACTAATGGTGAAACAATTACAAATCCTCCAAATCAGCTCCTAATAAATACAGGCATTTGTTATAAGGAGGTGGCGGGGAGGAGCTATCACTTAGCTTCCTATACTTTCATTGATAAAAATGATCTTGGAAGCAGGTGACTATATTAATTTTTTCCTATTGGATTTTTTTTTATCTAGAAGTCTGGAAGACATTTCTAAAATAGATCTATTTTCTTTTCTTTCTGCAGAATAATGCATGAATGATTATAACATATGCTCTATCTCCAGTTTTTTCAACCAGTGGAAAAGTGCCTGACACAATAATCACAACTTGTTGGGTTTTCAATCTGATGCTGTCCTATTTTATCATGGTAGTTAAATGTCCATTCTTGTTCGGCGTGATAAATGTTATGGCCATTTAACAGTACCGAAAAAGAGAGACATGTTAAACCAAATATTGCTTCAGATTGTGTCTTTTATTCTCCTTTATCATCATATCTTAATTTATAGTATAATCATCATTATCACAACTGTCAGCCTCATTTAACCTTCCCTGCTCTCCCATGATTCTCCGCTGTCAGGCCTGATTGCCTGCCTTCTGCTGACGGGCTGATAATGCCTGACTGATTAGCCCTCCCCGAGAAGAAGACAATGATATATAGAACTGCGCCGCTCGCTCTATATATTAATGAGGAGCTGGCAAAGCTTTGATAAGGCAGTGGAATAATCCATCAGCCAAAGAAGGAGCTTGTAAAACTGGTGGAACATTTCATGGGAAAAACACCTGGGAAGGATGTAATGACCCGGTAGCTAAATACCTCTCAGCCCTCCTTCCCCTCTTGTAATTAACATCAGATAGCTGCCGGGTGGATAGCGCCCGGGTTCTTATCAGTTCCCAAATCCTGCTTACCTTCTCCCCGTTTTGCACCCAGGGCTTTAGGGCCTTTACAATGCATTTAGCGAGCAGGCAATTAATAGCTCATTTTCCTTGGCGTTAGGAACTGTTTATCTTCTGAACTAGCTCTTATCGCAGACCGTTACCTATGAAAGGCAAGAGTCATCGGCGTTTTTGTGCTCTAGTTGTTACACTTACTCAGCAGAGGCCTGCTTCACCATTAGATACAAAGCTTCTGATGGCTACTTGAGTTTGAATGCACTGTTATTACAGGTATTATATGAAATTGCTTGTGTTATGTGAAGGGGATTATAGAGGTTTTGGATCAATAACTTCAGTGGATGTTGGGAGTGATTACAGTGCTCTGTCAATTTTTCCCATTTGGCTGTCAGTACTGATTTACAACACACCACCTCTTTTATTCACATCAAATCACTCATTTCATTGGTAAATTCTATATATCTCAATTTACTTTAAGTAGCTGATTTGTGTAAAATAAAATGACTTCCTCTCTTCAGTGTATGTGAAAGCACGTGTGCACGTATACAGACAACAGACATAAACCTATAAAGCCATAAAAGGCACCAACATTTCCGAACCTCTTTGTCCTCTTGGAAAGGACAACATGCAATATCATATAGGTCACCTAAATAAAAACAAATACATATAGCTGAAGCATTTCTCCAAAAGACAGGGTTTTTTTAATATGTTTTATTCTTCCTTTACAAGAAGCGACAGATCTTGCTGCTCAGAGGACGCAACTGAAATATTTTACATCACTGGAAAGCAAACAGATGAAAAAAATAACTTGAGGCATGGCCCGTGTAGCACTGGAAACACAGCCCAAAGAAACTGCCCCTGGCATTTCAGGCTTCAGGCTTGAAGCTTGATGAAGAAGGTCCATCCTGAAGAATGGAAAAGACAATGGGGGATGCTCAGAAGACTACTTGGATTGATTTTACAGTACCAATGGGAACTGATGGAGGTAAATTCCTAAGAGGGGGTACTAGGCATTTTGCCTTCCTGCTGTGAACAAAATTGTAGTTTTTTAAGAAAATATCAGGATTCTTGTTTCCAGAGATTTTTCTGGAAGTGATCAAAGTTAGTGAAAAAAATGAAAACGATTAGAAATGATCAGTGCTAAACTAGGTTTGGCAGAAGGAAGAGCAGTGAGGTGAAACATGATGTTAGGTATTTATGCACCTGTTGAAATTCTGCATTAGAAGACAGGAGCATCCTGTGCAAGCCTTCTAACCAACATCAGTGAAGTACAGATATATCTTTCCAGTTTTATGTTTTTGTAGTTATTCTATTTCATGTCATGATAAATATGTATCTGTTCCATTAACTCTGGAATAAAAAGCTATCAGTGTTTTCTAACAACCTTGTCCTAAAAGGGTCCCTATGTTTTTTCTTAAAGAATAAGCAACTTATAGGAACAGTCTATAAAGAGCAAACAATTAGTATCTAACAAAAATGCTCTAATTGCATATGATTCAAAGAGATAAATTAATAAAAAGCTGGATTTACAGAACTATTAACTCAGACACTTTCTGAGTGCTAAAGCCATTACATTGAAGTTCTAGATTATAAAATATAGAAAAATATATTTATTATCATTCCTGGAATAAAATGTCTTGCTTGTTTTTATCAATACTTCCATTAAAGTACACAGATTATCTTTGTTGGATTTGCAACCCTCAACCTTTTTCCTTCATTGCAATAAATTACCTAATATAGTTTAGAGAATCTGAAATACAGAAATGCAGAATGGTGCTTAAAATCTAGCAAGTAAAAGCTTTATAAACTATGTCTGTATTTCTGAATAGTCATATTACTCCAGGTAGCACTGTGTTATGGAATATGATACTAAAGTAAGAGTTCTCTTAAGTCATCTGTTTCTTAGAGTCCTAATGCAAATGCTTCCAGAAAAGTGTTTAGTACTTTTACTGACTCAAAATAAGTCAATGGATTATATATTATAATTATGCTAGTATTAAAAATTAACTGAGAATAAAGGTTGATGAAATAAACA
>NW_010420450.1:57858-64778 GCF_000710305.1 Buceros rhinoceros silvestris | reverse complement strand
TTCTCAAAACACTCAGTCACTGGAAGCATTAGGAAAACAAACATGGGTCAAAATCATTGTGTCCACTTATCTTTTGAAAAGCTGAGTTGGTTGCAGGTAGAAGTAAGGATCAACCAGAATTCAAAGCTCAAAATACCAATTAAACTGACAAGCCATTTATCCACAAAAATAAAGACTGCTACCCTTATTTGTACTGTATTGTATCTGAAGATCAAGGGCAGTTTTTCCAATATATCTTGTGGAATGAGCTAGTTCTTGGCGGAAGTAACGTGACCAGTATTGGCTCCTGACTTTAACACAATTTGAATTATTTGCACTTTAGAAAGTTACAGTCAATTAACTTAAGTTCTTGAGCTTGAGCTTAAGCTCTAGGCCTCAGAGAAAAGTTATTTGTACTTTAAAAAGTTACAATCATATAACTTAGGCCTAGAGAACTCAAGCTTGAGCTCTGTAATGATCCTCTGTAACTGTCCTTAAAATTTGGCACAGATGCAGAGTAGCTTAATAAATCATATCTCTGTCAATCCTTTACATGATGGCTTTTGGCTCTACAATATCTGGAACATGTATGACATTTGAAGATCCATGCGGCACTTGAAAATCTTGTTTAATAAAGATTTACAAGAGGCAAAATAAGAATTTATGTGTGGCTCCAACAAAGTTAACACATTGTTTTGGCCAGAGAGTGTATGTTGCCAAATGTCCTACAAACACTGATTTACAAATGGAAAACAATATTCTTGTAGACAGAGTTACAGTATATTGGTAAAAGTTTACCAATGTAATGTACTTAACTACTAAATACCTATTCCTTCAAGAAAAGCACAGAGTAAACAGAAATTTATGAAAAAATTAATATTGCCCCCTACCATAAATTCATCAAAATACACTCACAAGTCTCAGAGTAGGTATATGAAGCTAGTTCTACTTTCAGTTCACAGCTGTGAAGAAAATTTCACTGGCAGGAGAAGAAAAACCTTAAGCTGATGTGTAATATCTTTGAAATGCATTATATGACTCAGATCCCTTTGCCTAGTTGTGTATGTTGATGGGTCATGCTCTTTCGCACATCAGAAGCTCTCAGTTTTCTCTGTGTCATCAGCTTCTTCTCATTTACTCAGTCATGTTATGTTAGCTGGCAAGGTGATAATTTTGGAGAAAGAGGTGTTGGTTGTGATGTGAGGAATGTGCAGGCGCTGCCCTGTGCCTGATAGCTTTCCGTCTGAGACTCACTATTCCCCACATCCCACAATGGGGAGCTGCTCCTGCAGCCTGCACTGGTGAACAGAGGACAGACCTCTGTCGTCAGCTAAGTCAAACCCCACAAGCGAACATGGTCTTCTGTTTCACAGTGAAAACTTTAACTTTGCAAAATGTTTCTCATCTTGGTTGCCAAACATAGGCCTGGGTAAAGCCCTAAAGTATGTGCAGCAGGGAACCAATTCTCAACAGCATGCAAGGTCAAACTCAAGGCTGATACAAACATATTCACCCATAAAACCTTGAGAAGGCTTTGAAGAAGGAGTAATATGTATTCCATCAGTTTTAAATCACAAGTATTGTTTGTAAATCTCTCTCATGCTTAAATGCCACTCTTTGAAATATGCTACACAAATGAGAGACAGGAAAAGTATTGTTTTGATGAAAGCTTGAGAACCTCATCCAGTCATACAGCTCTAGTGTCGAGGTGCTGTGAGAAAGAAAAAACAATTATGATACTCGTGATGAAGCTGTCTGCCAGGCTGGGGCCATGGACTTGATGCTGGGAGACAGTGACTTAAAAACTTATGGGGTAGTATGAACTATTTAAGAAGTAACTTTACAGCTCTATGACTATCTGAATGGTTAATGCCATAGAAAAAAAAAATCTAAAATTATCAAGTAAAAAGAAAAGACGGTATTTTCCAGGAAGTGTAAAAACTGAAACCATCTAAATGATATACTTCAGTCCACACTATACCGAAACCTGTTTTAACTCTTCTAACGTACTGATTCACGGCAGTGACACATTTGTTGACAGGCTAGCTCCTCAGCAAAGCTTCAAGTAGTTTACTACCAGGGTGGTATAAAATGTTCAGAAGATTTGAGGCTGGTTTTGTTTTATTTTGCTTTTGAAGGAGAGAAGGTGAAAGTCAGATGCTTATTTATGTAGTTTCCCTGAAAATGGGACAAATTTCTACCATTTTTTTTCCCTAAAGGAACTTTATCCATTTTTTGGCTGAAAGAATGTTTTCAGGGTGTTTGGATAAACAAGTTATGTCAGGACGTTCTTTGGACTCCATGTTATCAGTTCTTAGAGAAGAAAGCTGTGAGCTACACAAGATCGTCTTTCTGTAAAAGCCATAGAGATTGCTCCTGCTGATCATCTGCATGTGTGATTTAGTTGCCTCAACAGGCAAACTTAGTTGCCTTACTTGCCTAAACAAGCAACTACCGCATTTGAGATGGGCGAGGGTCTCCAGGCTGACTCTCAACCATTGGTCCAGAGCAGTGTTGGTCTTCCACATTCCCTGCATTATACTTCCTGGCACCATAAGCATGTCTCAGACAAACTGAGTTGTCTCAAATGGTTCTAGCTGTCTAGGTTTAGGCAATTGATTCAGGTCTGGATCTTCTAATTACATCATTGCTGCTGAATGCTGCTTGATAACATGCAAATAATGGTTCTGAGCGCTACTTCTATGTGTTCACTTGAATAAATCTACTGAAAACAAGCTCTAATTGCTAAAATTCCACTCGTGCTTTCTTCTGCACATAGGATTTGGCAAAACTGGGGACTAAATACTTTTTCCACATTCCACAGAGGAGGTAGCTATAGATTGCAGAATTCGAATGATTTGTCCAATCACACAGGCAGCAGGTTCAGGAGTTATGTTTCATGACTTTTGAACCAGTGCAATACGTCACAGGCAAATATCTTTAAGGCTCTGATTTTACAATTGTTAAATTATAATTCAGCATTTCACCTCATTTGTGAGACTGTTGTAGAGATGTTTAATAAAAGTTGTCTGCACTTATACAAGGCAAATATTACATACAGCTCATGGTAAAATGCGATTTTACAGGGGCATCTTCCTTGAAACTGGACCTACATTTGCATTGCTGCTTTCCATTTAACAAGAAATTTTTGCTACAGCTAAGAAAAGATCTGAAAAGTATGGGCCAATTCCCCTAACCATGCTGTGCAACTGTATGAGGACAGAGTACCTGCTTAGTTGTGGGACATATAAAATGGAAAGCATACAGCAGCTTGTCACTGTACTGAGTCATTGTTAATTTCCTTTTCTACAAGTAATAGTATTTTTTTTCTGCTTTCATCTCCACCCATCTCAGACATCACAGATTCATTTTAAAAGATGTCCTCTCTAAAATCCCACAACCAAAGCTTCCTCACCATCACTCCCCACAAATCCCTGCTCTCCCAGAAGTCACAGAAGGTCAAGTACTTATGTCCCATGGCTTTTAATCCCACAAAAGAGAAGCAGGGCTAGAAGGCTCTTGGAAGCTTTGCCACAGATCACCCTCGAGGACACTTGAGTACAGTCCTGAGCCAGCGTGAAAGGTTTGGAAAACACAGATGTCTGGTTTTTGCTTGACAAAGTAAGTTTCAAAGAAGATATAAACCCAGTAAGATAGAGCAGTTTGTCCTGGGAAGAGCATTTCAGGTATGCACTGATCAAACGTGCTTGTGAGGCTTTTGCTCATTCGCTGGAGATGAGTGTGCCACTCCAGCCATTCTCTGTGTCAGTATCTCTGTGCAAAAGCAAGAAAACGTCCTCATTTACCTGCATATAATTTACCTGGAGGTTAGACGACCATATCTGTGATTTCAGTTTTGACACATCAACTGAACTATATGATGTGCAAACCTGGGCACACGAGTAGGCTTTCAGTTCAATCTGAACTGCTTTGCTCTACTTCAGAAACGCTTTTTACCCCAGATGAACGTGTCTCAAGCATAGCTGAGGGTTTTTTCTAAGCCCTTTGCTATGAAGTTTTCTGCTCAAAGTGGGGTTAGGATCCCAGTGCTCTTATTTAAATTCTAGTCTTAGCTGTCACTCATCCTTAATCTCAGCTTTCCCTGCTGTAAAATGGGAATAATGACTTTTTTTCCCTGCAGGCAAAATGCCATGATGGACTGCAGTTTGCCAGTCACCATGTGCAGTATTTGCAGTAAGGATCTCTGTCCGTCTGCCTCTATGGAAAGTCCAAAAGCAATAGCATGTAGGTCTCTGTGCCTGGCTCTGCAGAGCAGGAGTATGAAGTGTTTGGTAGAAGCTCTTCAAGCAAATCCTCACCCACGAGCCAGACAGGATTTCACAAAAGGTGGGGCTGCCTGCAGCGTTAGCCTTGGGTAATTGATTTGCAGGATCAATCCTGCAATCATATCCATACATGGGTATGGTTCCCGGGCATAGGAGTAGGAAACCAAAGCTAGCAGGTCAGAGCTTAACCCCCATTATACCTGCCACCCCAGGTGAATAGAAGGGTCGTTTTCTGGCTTCTAAGTTGTTCCTATGCTATGGGGGTCCTGACAGGGAGCACAAATCACGAATACTCCACCTGGTGCCATTTATGATGGGCTTTGCTAAATGTGAGTGTGAGAGAGAGGTTGTGGTTTGGGCATTCACTAGGACATAAAGTAAGAACACAAGGAAGTAGTATGAAAGGCTAGTGACAGATTTGGTGATAAAATCTCCCTGTGCCAAGAGCATGCTGTGTTTAGCTCATGATTGCATATAACGCTTTGTCAGAAACCCATCATCTTCCATCGTATCTAATTTACAGGTCTGGATTTTTCTACACATAGAATATGGAAGGTCAATATTTTGTCATATATAATATCCAGATCTTTGGAAGCAGGAAAATATCTGAGGTGGCAAAAAGACCGGGGACACATTTGGCCGAAAGTTTTGCAAGAACTCACTAATTCTGGAAGTACCGTGCAAAACCGGGTTAAATGCCAGGAGCCATTTTCAGCAGAAATGTCCATTAACTTCCTTTGATCAGTCACTACAGCGAATCCAAAAATAGTTAACTTACTTCTGATTCCAGCCATTTCAGAAACATAGTTTTCTCTCCTTCTTGTAATACCTGTCTTGTCTAGAAAATGGAATAAAAATGGTGTTTAATGTATTTTGTTTCTTAGCATGGGAACTCCTGGTTATCAGGAGCATACCTGGTATCGGCAATCAGTACTTGCCCCTTCTAGCAGTGATGTTCACATCTAACAGAGGCCTCAGAAAACCTGATGCTTACCACTTTATAACCACTCCTATACATTTCAATGAGCATTCCCTATTGAAATGCACAAGTCTGATTAAGCTGGGATCAGTCCACTGTTCTGATCCCACACTTAATTTATGGATGAACAGATACTTCAGCTTTTTAAACACTGCAGGTGTTTTCCCCTGTGTTAACAAATACAAACTGAGCTTAATTTAGTGGCTACATTCCACTGTGTTTTAGTATGAACTCTCTTCTGGCAGGACAAAGTTATTTTTTTCTTAAACATGGTAGTCTATGTGGGTGAAAACAGCAATGGGGAATTTCTGTGTGACACATTTAATAGTTCAAATGAAAAATAATTGAATACTTTGCAGCTCAAAAGTGGTTTATCACCACGGGTATTGCAGTATTTAGAGTTACTTAGTTTGACCATGTTAAAGCAAGAATAGATTGTTCAGTTGTGAAGCATATTATTTGTGGTCTATTTAGTCTCCTGTTTCTTCCACAGAAAAATCTTCTTTATTTGGAGTAGAAAGCTCAAACCAAAATGTGTAGGGATGGTAAAAGCTTGCCATAATAAGCCCTTACCTAAGGTGAAAACATTACTATTTTGAAAAACAAGATAATTTGGGAGCCTGCCTACACTTACTGATTCCAAGAAAAAGTGACACTTACTACCCTCTTAGATGTTAAATATTTTACAACTCAGCCTTCAAGATAGAAGGATGTTGTTGCTGTTGCCAATCTTCTGTAATCAATTTCATGAAACTGATCACTGAATGGGTATTTTATTATGGTGACAATAATAAGCTTTCAGGTCAGCATCCATTTTTTTTACTTTGTTTTCTAAGTCATCCCAGTCCCTGTGAAGGTTCATTAATGCCAAATAACAAACCCATGACTTTAGGGGCAGCATTTTGTAATCTCTGTGTACAATTACTTTAAAATCCATCACCCTAAGCAATGTCAGAATCCTCACCTTAAAAAAAATTGCCCCCCGCCAACTGATAACTTTGAAAACTGATGCCTTTTGCACTCCGAGGGTCACAGATTTGAGTGACTGTGTTCCTTGAAGCAGCACTGAAGATGCTTAATCCATTTCATAGTCCTGTAATAATCAGCTTAAAATTCAAACATACCAAACCCTAGCTTCCCACATGTAGGCAAGAACACAAATACCTCACAGCTACAATGTAACCAGCTGATTAGATGCTGCTTTTATTTCTTTTATTACAAGTTTTGCTCGATTTTAACCCTGAGATTTGCTTTATAGGGAAGTGTCTGCATACTGCCTCCCTTTTGTCTCAACCAGAGGGTTTAATAGCTAAAGTAACTGAAAAGGACTAGCACCAGAAAGGCTTTGGTTACCAGAGTAACCGTAAAAACAGACCCCAGTCTCCATGGCAAAGAGAAAAGCTATTTGCTGCAGCCTTTTCAGACCTTGAACAGACACTGACAGTTTTCCTATAATCAGTGCAGATTATTTGTAGCAACTAACTATATTATAATGTTAACTATAGGAGGCCTTTGAAAATATACAGTGCAAAAAAAAAAAGGAAATAAATATAAGGAATTTTTTGCTAGGTTAGGTATGACTATATCATGCATTTAGAAACTATAGCATAAATCAATGTAACATTGTATTCCAATTCAACCACCTCCTTCTTCAGGTTCCACCCCCCCCCCCCCCC